>NW_028145607.1:920000-1196618 GCF_977016875.1 Pavona decussata | reverse complement strand
TATCACAAGATTTTAAGCAAGGTCAAAGAATAGTATGGGAGAGAAAAACGAAAGAGGCTTTTCTTTGGAATTAGACATGACACTAATTAAAAACATCTGCGTGAAATGAAACATGACCTGTGAACTTCCTACAAAATGTGTCAGAATTTAGCGATGATTAACCGCGCCAACGCATCGAAAATCTCGCCCAAAACCCGGTCTTTTAGCGCTCAAGTCTAGCTTTCTTCAACAGGATCGGCTTCTTGAGAGAAAGACAGCGTTTCAAATTGATTTTTTATGTTGATACTAGATTCATGCTGCACGCGAACTAGGATCACGGCGACCGAACATCTGCAGGAAACTACGTATTTATGAAACTCGAGAGCGGAAATACCACCCACAATCGCACTTCTTGACTAATCGATCACTAGCCTAACGACGCTACAGTTATAAGGGTGAAAAATAATCGAATAGCTTTTCAAACTCACGCTTTTTGAAGACAAAATCCTTGCCCATCCTTGCTAGTGTTTTCCATACTAACTGAAGTTCTACTAAGTCTTTGGCTGGGTAACAAATTCGCGGAAATTTCACGTTGGCCGAAAAGAAATCATCCCTAAGACCTACTTTTTAAAGCCAAAGACTGTCACCTCCTCAAGCAAAGCACACAACATACTACCCTTTACAGTTCACGCCCGAGTAACTGAAAGTTTCCCGTTTAGCTTAAAAAAGAACTAAATAAGCAGCACGTTGGACGAGGCAGGACGCTGCACTCATAAGACTTGTTCCCTCATTAGACTTAATGATGTCCTCAGGAAAACTTTGCTTCAGGAAGCCAAACGAAACGCTAGGTCTAATGACTTAGTTCTGATCTCAGAGCGCGCGCCGAATTCAAAGCCAAATCGTTGCGTGGTTAAAAGACGTTTGAGAGAGAGAGTGGGGCTAGGTTAGCAAAACAGGGAGGCAGGGAGGGGGGGGGGGGGGAGAGAAATATTTTGATTTTATAAATATCTGCTAATGACCCTTTATATTTTTTTCTTATTGACTTAGAATAAAAAAATGCAAAAAATAAATAAATAAATAAATAAAAAAGCAAAATCTCACAAGAGAAACTAACATAAGGCAATATTTCTGGAGCCATCTTTTCAAAAATTCAGGTATATATATATATATATATATTCTTTCTTTATTTTCTTTATTTTCGATATAATACGCTCTACTTTTATGTATCGAGCACTGTAATACGGAAAAATCAAAACACAGTCTTTCTATATATATATATATATATATATATATGTTTCTATATATATATATATATAACAATACTTGTCTACTCAATATCGTTTCATATAGACTTTAATACAGAACTGTTTCGTGGACCAACGAGGAGTTGGTGTACTCATCAGTTAAATTCTATATACACTGTAGCATCACTGGGGTTTATATACATCAGTAATAGGATATTGACAAAAACCGTTACAAGAACCGTTACAAAATAGAAAATTCAAAAGTAGAAAACAATAGGAAGCTATATTTGTAAGTCTATGGTTTGTCCTTAGGGATGCGGTTGAACTTGAGGAGAAACTTTCGCTTGTGTCTGCAAGTTGACAGGAGTTCATTGCGTTTGTTGAGCGTTGCCATGTCTGGTTTATATAAAATATAGAATTTCTCGGTGTTACAAAGGTTACATCGTTTGGTAAGATTAGTGTAGGATTTAGCCTTGGCTAGGATTTTCCAGGAGATTGAGAAGTCTTTCTTTTGATCTTTTAGCAGCCACAGATGTTTGCTTAGTTCAGTGTCATTTCTTTTGTTCTCATGTTTGAATGACATTTGGTGGTTTCGCCATCGCGTCTTGAACTCCGTGGCGGTAAGGCCGACGTATGTTTCTAAGCTTTCTGCAGTGCTGACGGTGGCTTGGTACACTACGTCTTTGACTAGGCATTCTCCTTTTAAAGGGCATTTGCTTGGCTCTCTGCAGTTGCAGGATTTGTTGGTGGTACTTTCTTCAGGTTGCGTGTTCTGTCTTAGAATAGTTTTGTTGTGTCCATCGATGATCTGTTTTATGTTGGGTGAACAACTGTAGCTCAGCTTAAGGTTATTTCTGTTGAAAAGCTTTCTTAATTTGTGGTTGGGAGGGAAGCATTTCTTAATTAAATTTAGGAATTCTTTTCCGATATTAGTTTGGACGTTTTTACTAAATGGTGGGTTGAACCATATTATGTTCCTCTGCCTCTTTTTCTTTTCAGTGTTAGTTGATTCTCGCGATTGTTGTTGTGGTGGGTTGAATTTGAGGGTGTATGAATAACCGCTTTTCCGCAGTGCTTCTTGGTAGGGTGGTGCCGCTTTTTTGAAGACTTCTTCATCTGATGAGATTTCTGATAACCGATAACTGATATATATATATATATATATTTGTAATGTTTTTAATATTTTTAATATTTTATCGTTTAATTGTTTTAATACCTTTAGTTAATATGCTGTAAAGCGCTTCAAAATATTTTATAATTTTAGCGCTTTAAAAATGTAAATTATTATTAATTATTATAAAACTTAAGAGTCCTAGACAGTGTGGTCGCTCTATTTTCAGGAAAGTAATCACTGTATTTACCTATTCCAGCAACACAACAATCTTCAGAATCTGCAATAATAAATATTTAAAGTCTATACATGACTTGTATAAAGTAAACTCCTTCAAATAGACCACTTTTTGCTTGTTTACCAGATAGATACAATGCCTGAGGACACATGGTTACACATTATTATATTGCCTTCTTGAGTGACTACTGTATCTAGATGTCTATTGAGTAATATGTGACTTGAAGATCCAGACAAAGCTAGAAGTGCTGGAATTAATTATCTTGGTGGTGTGGAGATAAGTTAGACGTTGTCATGTAACAGGGGGAGTAGCCTGGTGTGTACAAATCTAGTTAAACAATTTCATCACAAGCTAGAATCGTGGTGAAATTACAAAATTTCAAAGCAAAAATGACAGTTGGTCATTAAGTATATACATGTAGACTTCTTCGAAGTCCATTTTAGGTTAAACTGCAAGAGAAAATATCACCCTCTATGGCTAAGCTCTTGGCAGACAAAATCTTAAGTCACTATGCACTGCCTTCAGCCTCACCCCACAAGGAATTTTTTCCCAATTAGCAAGAGACCTCTTCATTTTGGAAAACAGAATGCATGGGGTTGAATGAAAAGGAGGTTAAACTCTACATCTTTCCTGCAAGTACATTGTATAGAAGGTCCAGGCCCATAACAAATTGACGAAGAAATGATGCTTGGGGTGAAGAAAACAGTTCCAAAAGGTTAAATGCAAACAAGTTTCTTCAACACAACTTTTGTCCGTTATTCAATGACATAACTTTGCTTCATGTGAAAAATTGATGCTGAACAAATTCAGCAAGGCCAACAAGCTTGAAATCAATTTCTTATGAAAAATATAAATTCAAAGTCTACCATTGAAAGCTTAATTTTTTAGTTGCCACAGGCAATAAGTTTGAGTTTTTTAACACTGACATACCTCTTGGACAAGCAAACCAGTCTGGTTCTCCAAATAATGCACCTTCATAACCTATAAGGATAAATGTTACTAATTTAAGTATACAGTCATGTAACTGGCTATCATATTTATTTATTTATTTATTTATTCATCTTAGGGTTTTATGATGTAATTTACTGAACTCTGAATCGTACAGTCCAAGTTCAAGCCCTGGCCTGGATCATTGTGTTGTTTTCTTGGGCAAGATATCTACTTTCACAGTGCTTAGACTCCACCCGAGGCACAAATGTGTACCAGCAAAATAATGGTAAAGGGGAACCCTGTGATGGACTAGCTTTTCATCCAGGGGGAAGTAAAATACTCCTAGTTACTTAAGATAAGCTCCCTGTATGGGCCATGGCTCGACGCAAAAAATATATTGCTCTTAGTGTGTTGAACAATTATTCTGCATGAAAAATTACAGTTGTAGTAAAAGAAAAGAAGATAATTTATGTCTCAAATGTGACACTGTGCTACACCTTTTACTTTTTTATTACAGTGGAATCCCGATTTTTCTAACCTCCAAGGGAAACAAAAATTGGTTCGAGGAATCGAGGGTAAAAATGCAGTCTTTGACTAAAGAAGAGAAACGACTTTTGCTTCGAGTTATAAGGAGTATCAAAAAAAAATTAAGGGTTCGAGAAATCGGGACTCCACAGTATTTTGTCTAAGGAAACATTTCACTACCTTTTTACTTTTTGAACGTAATATGATCACAGACAGTGTAAACAGCCACAAGCGAGCAAGCAGTGTCTATTTTTTCTTAGCATGCAATGCAAAAAATGAGAGATCTAGATAGAGTGGCAATAGCCTCCTATGCAGTCACTTTTAGGGGCTAAAGTGTTTTGCTAGCCTCTAAAAACGACTGTGTGGGAGGCTAGTGCAACAAGCGCCTGCCATGTTTTTCCCTGATTTGCATAATTCTTATTTCTCCAGTAGCATGTAGTATTTCAGGAACAACTAGATTCATAATTGCATGTACTTGGGCTTCTCTTTATATGAAAATAAATTTTCTTTACATAATTTAAGGTGGTAGAACTGCTATAAACAGGTCCGTTTTGAGAATAAATTTCACAGATGTACAAGGACTTTTTGAAATAAAAACTACATAGGCTTACTAAATCCATGTCCGAGGTGTCAATTTTCACACCTTAGGTGTGAATTTGGAAATTAATTGCGGGCTCATAAAACTAGAGATTGCCGGTTTACTGTTTTCCTTTGATAGTTACGGAAATAATTTAATTTGGGGCTGATTTATGACAAAAACATCTAATCACCTTAAAATACGGGGTATGCTGGTATTTATTTACGAAGATATAGGGTTAGATATATTTTTATGTGTCCTTCAACTTTGAACAACCATAATTTTGACTTAAATGTCTCGTTCATACCGGGTATTTAAACAACGTTTCCCCAACATAACACAAACAAACGGTGCAAATTTTACGGAGATCTGATAATTCTACACCGTTTAATTGCAGGTACTTTTCTATGTTGTCTGTCACAGCAGCGAAATAAGCAATTTTAATCAGCAAAATTCGCCCTCGAATGCTTGTTTTTTGCTACGCCATATTGAATTCTCATAGGTAGACCGCTGTTCAATGTGTCCATGGGAACATTAACACAATTGCTACGCAAAATCTAGGGATTTTTCCAATTGCTGTCGTAAAAAAACCTGGTGGCGTAAACAATAGCGCTGTGCACTATTACTAAAAATAGATTTTGTCACATTAGATCCCATGAGACCCCCCGCGCAGACTCAGACAAACATTGGGATGTGATAAAGGAAAATGTAGGAGCGAATACTGCCGTAGCAATGCCAAAAAGCGAAAAACTTGGTGAAATCGCGCAGTTAGCGTCCAAGACGGACCGAAATGGTAACCACCAAACACTGCAGTTGGGGTGAATGCAAAACAGACGTGAGGTATCCTGACAAGTGGCCGAAATCCCTCAAAAAGGTTGAGCAATCAGGGAAGAAAGTATTCATTCCATTTCCGAAACCAACACAATTTCTTTACGGAGAAAAACATAACTAGTGTAAAAAGGAAAGAAGATAGACCTGCGCGACTCCCACTCGCGTTTTTTAGCCATGTTCAGTTATAGTTTTGCTATAACGAGTATGTCTTTTAAGAAACGCCCTCTCTTGTATGAGCAGTGCTCCCTGTAAATTTTCTTTTAGCGCTGTATTTTCTTCTTATTAAATGCCATTTATGATTTGGAGGATTTGCGCGATAGTAACTGAACAAAGCCACGTGCTTAAATGTCTCATGTTTTGTATTTTTATCTCAAAGGTCACGACTGGGTTTTGTGTTCTATCTAATTGACCTCTTTGTGTAGCGACTGTCGTTCTTATGCCGTTTGTGGCATTTGGTTCAAATCCTATCCTTACAAAGATAAAAAGAGAGGCTCTACTGCCGCAAGACACTGATTTCAGTGTGTCTTGCGGCAGTATAGCCTCTCTTTTTATCTTTGTAAGGAGAGGATTTGAACCGTGTATAAATAATCATTATCAGACCTTGCAGCTTTTGTATTGCTGGGTCCGGCTATTTAGTGCTTTTGTGGCAAGACGTTGTGTTACTTATCACAGTCATTTGTCTCTTGATCAGCATTGTAGCTTCTTTAAAAGCTCTACAATGCGTTAATTTGAGGGCTAAAGGCCGCTTTAGTTACGGCTGTGTTTTTGTTATCGCTCCGCTCTGTTCTGAAACTGTCAGGTTTGTGTTTATGTTGCAGGAGCTTAGTAATTTCCTTCTGTGCTTTGATTACACCTTAATTAGACTGATTACTGACGCAATTCGTCTGTGTTGCTCTGGCCAGGGACTGCTACGAGTCCTTCAGCCGTTAGTAAATTCTGTGGCATTTTAGGCAATGGTCAGGCAAGACCGCGGTTTTGTGGATCTCTTCAGTTGCCGATTCCTGAGAAATGATAGAGATGAGTTCTCGCGTTTACCGCTTAATTTCAAGCCCCTGCACTTTAGCCACCGTTTTAGTTGCTCAACTGTGTATTCCCGTGGTTCTCTTTCGAATTTAGAGCCAGGAACGTCGTCTTCGTCGGTTAAAACCGTTAAAGATCGAAGCGAACTGCTCGCCATTCACATGTTTTTCCCTACATCTCTTACAGAATATGACTTTGTTTGTCTGAGTCTCGACGGGGTGTGAAATCTCGTGACGTCATTAGTGCACAGTGCTATTGCGAAACGCATAGCAACGCTGTTGCGAAAGAGACTTCATGCTGCGTTTTGGCTTTGACTCAGCGAGGGTCAGACATCAAAACAGCTTCCTTGTAGACTTTGAAGGGCTAAACAAAGCATTGGAATTAGGAAATGTCCAGAAGTTAAAAGGGAAGATGTTGTACCAAAGAAATATTCCCACTTTTCCCTTCAATTTCGCTAGAACTGTGAAGACAGGATTGCATGACGAAAACTGAATTTGTGTAAAATAGCTGTCAACGCAATGTCATATCGACTCGGATTGCAGACCGCTAATTATTAACATCGCAAAAAGGCGCTCGTAGCAACCAATTTCGGCCTTTATTTTCTCCGCTCCTAGCTTAAAACAAACCCTCATCTCTTGCATTTGTTCTTCACTCATAAATATCTTTTGAAAAACTGAATTTTTAGGTATGGTTTATTTTTGACCTTATACCAGTTCTACTACCTTAATAAATAAATGTCACGCTGAGGTCTGCCCATTGGTTATATTTTAGTTTATATTTAGCGATTACTCTCAGGTAATCTTAAATCAACACGCTGACTGATTGACTCGTGTCCTGCCATTACATGGCAGCTTCAAATCACTTTGTGTTACATAGCCCAGCATTAATCAAAAGAAAACAGCTACAAATTTGCTTCAAAAGCTTTTATCACTTCAAGATTTCATTAAGAAAAAAAAATACCGTATTTTCTCGATTAAACGCCCCCGGCGTTTATTTAAAACTTGGCCTTACGGACCCAGCATTTATTTGAACCCGGCGTTTAATCGGGTTCCGCCGTTTATTAATGAAGTAAAATTTTCATCATTTTTTGACAAGGCTAAAACAACTAATAAACAAACGCTGGAGGGATCCTCGCAATTTTAGAGACAGCGAGCACTACAACAAAAGAAAGAGAGTGCGTCAGCCATAACGACAGGAACGTGAACATTGCTATATATTTTCAATTTTGTTTTGGTGTACAGCATACATCGCAGTTAATGTTACGCCAGACTTGTTTGTTAAGCATTTATTAAAATAACAAATTAAAGCAGTATACCGTACAGAACGTGCCATAGAAGTGCTTTTCTAGTGAATATCTGTAGTTGTTGGCTCGACGCAAATAAATGCCGTGACCTAAATTAAACGCCGGGACCTTGAACAAACGCCCCCGGCGTTTATTTAAAAATTAGCAGTTTTGACCCGGCGTTTACTCGGGGTCCGGCGTTTAATCGAGAAAATACGGTAATAGTCATAGATTACCTTAATTGATTTAAACTAACTCGGACATATCTGTAACACAGATGAACGAATATACATGTAAAGTACTACAGATAGATGAATCTCTCCTGTCGCGCAAACCTAGGTGATCAAAACATGCAATGTTTGTTTGACAAACATGCACAGTTCCATGCTCCAAACGAACATTTCCATTTGTTTAGTCACCACAGTTGTCTGGGAAACTGTCAGCTTTGAAAAGTAAACATGTGTGAAGAAACGGTCAGGCTTCACGGCTGAGCGCAAATGGTAGTAAGCATTTCAAACTCCATAGATAGTTTGCTCGTATAAAGTTCATGGACCGGTTCCATTCCAAAGTAGACAGTCACCATACTGAGGAACTACCATGGATTTAGCGAATTAAAAATCACAGTAATGGACCATGATGATATTGTATTGAGTTCAGTGTTGAATAAAACAATGAAACAGCCAGCTATGTAGGCTAGATATTTACAAGAAGCTTCAGTTGGTGAAAAACAAAGCAGTGGTGTACCTACCTATATAAAGTCCATCCACTTTGCAATCGGCAGGTGTTTTCAACCCTGCAACTCCATTGACCTTATGGTCCTTGTTCATTAAACAGTACCCATTTTGACCAAGGAGTGGAAGAAAGATATTTTGGGCAATTTTGACATTTAAGTCTCTTTCTTTAGTATCCACTCCCACTTTGACTGTGGCTGAAATAACATCATCTGTAAGTCGCTTGAAAGCCTGATCGTATGACTTGTAGGCTTCTTGTTTTTCAGGCTCAACATTTTCCCTTGCAAACTCCTTGTCCAAAGGGAATAGCTCATTAAATTTTAAGAAATGAAAGGAACCTTCGGATGAACCCTATAAGAAGAAATGGTATCTCACTTAATAAGATTTATAGCATTCTTGTCCATAAATTATTGCACTGTACATGTACTGCTAATTTAATTTGTTATTGAAGATTTTAATAATATAATTTAAAATAATAATTATAGTGCGCTTTTTACTAGGTGATCAAAAGTGCATTACAACAATAAATAACCAAAAAATCTACCATAAAATTTAAAAATAATCACTACAATATTTGTTTATATATACATATCTAAGAAATATTTAAAGCTAATTTAAAAAGATAAGTAGAAATACATGTGATCATGCGGAGGCTTACATGAAGAACGTTCCATAAAGCAGGGCTACAAATAAATTTTTTACCTTGAAAGGACATGTGTCCGACTAGGGCACCATTTTGGTCGGACAAAAGGAAAATTTGGTCGGACCTAACCACAAAGGTACATTTGAAAGAGTAGCGTATAAAAAAGGCAAATTTTATTTGTAAATGATATAGTCAAATGTTGATACAAAAATTTGGCCGGACAAAATGTCCGACCAAGGATGCGATTTCATCGGACATTGGCAAATTTTGGTGGGACATTGCGATTTCATCGCACATTGGCAAATTTTGGTGGGACATTGTCCGATGACCGACAGTTATTATTATATTACAGTTATTTTTCTGATTGGTCAGTTTCTGATACGGTCAAAATTAGACAAAATCTTGCTTTTCTTATTTTTTACAAGAATTGCGGATTAATTCTGCGGCTAAGAGCGAAGTGTTTGTTGAAAATTGCTCGGCTTATAGTTGAGTATACATTGAATCTTCACTCTTACAATAATTATTTTTTGGCGCAAATACTTGGCTATAAGTCGAACCCCTTTCTTACTGAGATTTGGCCAGTTTTTCAGAAAAAAAAAATTGACCATATAAACAACAGGCCGTCTTGACATTAAAACATCTAAATTGACAAACAACAACAACAACAAAAAACATTTCTATGTGTGATTTATTTTGATACCAGTGCCTCCCTCATATGAGAAACGTAGCTGTTTACTTGTTCTTGAAACATATTGCAACATTCTGCCGACCCCACTTTAGAAACCGACAATATGCAAACTTGATGTTATCCGCACTGTAATAGAAGCCAACGAATTTTCTTCGACATCGTAAGACACTGCTGGTGTTTATTTTTGCGTGATCTTGTGAATCCGTTGAATCTAAGTTGTTTAAAACGAAAACATTAATAGTTTTACTTCGAAATAATTATTACATGTTACTTTGGGCGAACAATACTCAGTTCTAATTGAAACAACTCACAAATGAATATCAAGCTGCACATACCTTTTGAGAACAAAATTCGCTTCCGACAAAATTGAAGCCACTGTTACTAACCTCGGTACACTTTCAAAGTGCGACAGTACTTTTATTCAAAACTAGCCGCAATTAAATTCATCTGCTAATATTATCTAAAGCCACGACAAAAATTTCCGGGCGGGTGTTTATTTGAAATTTATAACCGTAAGTTGTCAGCTGCCATTTTGAGCCTCAGAAACGGCGAAATGAGTCCAACAACGCTCAACTATATATAAAAAACAAAGATGGCTGTAAATCGAATCTCAAGCCTCAAATATTCATACTTTATAAGAAACGATTTGATTGGTTCTTGACCTTGATAATAGCTCCAATCTGATTGGTGTGACATACAAACATACACTGAAACATACATGAATGAAAAACTGAACTTCACATAGCCCACTTGCGCTGACATATTGTTATTTTTCACGAAAATAACTCAAAAAGGAAAAATTCTCGGAGTTCGTTGTTAACTGATAATATTTAAAAACTGACGAAGCATGAAAGTGACTCAGAATGCAGGAAATGGCATTTCTGAGAACTCAGACTCAAAATTTCCCGGGGGAACATGCCCCCGGACCCTCCCAACAAAATTCACATTCACCGTCAATTTTTTGTCCCACTGAGCGTCACTGAAGTCCCGTTACAGCCTTGTGAAAAAAAAACCAGTTTCTTGTAAAAAAAAAAGGAGCGATGATGATGGTACACTACTAATTAACGAAATATGTCAATGACAACATCTGCAACTGTTGTTATGCGGTACTGGTCTTGAGAAACAAGTGACATCGAGACAGCGCTGTGTTTTGTGCTATGGTTTGAGTGTGGTAAAAAAAGGAAATTTACTAGAGTATTCAGTGAAGCTCATTGAGAATAGCTACATATGATGTCCACAATCAGCTAAACACATTAAATAAGAGCCTAAAAATTTGGCTGAACTTAGCAGCGATGTTGATCCCCTGCTTTTTCACAAATGCCCTCGACTATCTGAGAGCCTGGAACAGGCTACTATGTAAACAAAATAAAAAGTCTGCATGTGTAAGAAAGAAAGGAGAGAATTATGGCCTGGTCGGGGGGGAGGGTACACTTTTTAAAATAAGAATTAAAAAGTGGGGTCTTATTTTTATATGACAATATTTTTTTTTGGGGGGGGGGGGGGGGGGTTCAGTTTTGATGAGTAGCACAATCACCGTACCCATTTCTGTAACATGCCGGAAAATAATGAAATTTTTAATTTTGGGGTATAATCACTTCTTTTGGTTTATTTGAAACTCATACTTACAAATCTTACTGATTTTTAGGAAAATATTACATTTTTGTCTTGTTAAACTGAATTTTTAATTTACCCCCTTGCGGGCGTGGTCTTTCCTACAAATTACCAATTTTGTGTTCACTGGTACAAGTAAAAAGTAAAAATGGAATGTTTTGACCTCTAAACAGATCTTTTGGACTACATAGAGGCTAATATCTCCTCATTCAGATCTACTGGCACTCTAAACACTGTCTTTCTACCCCTCTTTACAACATGAAGATTGCTCAATATCCAGAAAAATTAATTTCCCTGAAAAATGTCTCAGGCCTCCCCTGTAACATTCATATCAGGAGAGGTTACTAAGCTTTTTCTTCGACACGAAAGCATGGCGTCTTTGCGAAGTAAACTGCAGATTTCCAAACGCTCTTAGCGGGGTTAATGGCCGTACTCCGCTTTCAATATGGCGTCAACATCACGAAAAACGTAGCGACTCAATCAAAAGGTAATATTTTGGCCGTTTTCAAAGCTATGAGGATGAGAGTATGGAAATAACAAGGGGAACTTGTGAGCATTCAGATCCGCTCGGTTTCCTAACCCGATTGTACCTTGTTTGGATCACGGCGGTGAATTAAAAGGTGAGTCCTCAAAAAATATTATTGCGTAATTGCGTTTCAATAAACCGTAGCGACTTCTTTGAGCTATCATTTCTCTGCTTATAGTTGATGCCTTTGACTGATTTTTCCCTATGTTAAAACATTAAGTATGAGCATTTAGTTGATATGTTTTTATTCCCTCAGATATCAACTTGAGCTCTACTACGGACAACAACATAGTGAACCTCTAAATTCTTCAACGCAGCGTTACAGGAAGGATACTCCAGAAAGATGAATCCTTTAAATGTGTTTTGATAAACTGGAAATGTTGAAATTTTGCTCAAATGTATTGTTTATTGTGTGTTATCACTAGGTATAATCCGTTTGGCCATACAAGCTTCCTTTTTTATGAAAAATGTTTTTGAAAATTTTTACCGCGAAGATTGCGTTACGAGTTACAGTCAAAATTTGCCCATTTTCTCATCTTTTCCCGTTATTTTTTCAAAAATAAAAATGTAGTTTACCCTTTTTACACTTTTATGGTAATTAACAATGTCAACCACAGCTTTATGCAAAAATCTAGCTTTATTGAAGATGTTTGATAGAATAAATCAATGAAAGTTTTCCTACCACCCCCAAATGGGCATGGTGATTGTGCTACTCATCTTTTGAAACACAAAATGTTTTGAAAAACCATCGCCCCCCCCCCCCCCCCCCAACGTAATAAACGATTTGTCTTATCAAGTGGAAATTTTTTTCCAATCCAGGCTTGAAACCTACTTTTGCTATTCGAACTATCGCATAATGTATGGGGCTGTGCGGAAATCTTACCTACATTTGCAGTGTTTATAGAACAAACAAGATCTACCTTCTATAGGGAAGGTGAACCGCGTGGAATTTAATTTTTCTTGTTTACCTTAAACGAAATATTGACAAGTAGCTTTAGCAAAAGTACCTGCACGAATGACAAATATATCTGGAGCATGCGTGACTCACGCCGAAATCGAACGAGCGGGGTTTTCCCCTTATCAATGACGTAATCAAAATGTGCCAAGGCATGCTCCCATTGTCACATTACTCGGCAATAAATTATGAATTCCCGAATAGAAGCATTGGCGGTTTAAAAAACACGAACACAGGATATATTCCTATTAGATAAAAAACATTCCCGCCTTAAAATATAAAACCACGTGCAAAATAACAGTTATATTGAGCAAAAGGAAAAACACTGCCCGCTGAATTTTCTCTGGTGCTCAGTCAAGCGTGCCACACAGTTTGAGGCATCCACAGCTATTTTTAGCACGGCCGTGTGAAAATTCACGCTGGAAAGTTTTGCATATATAATTACAAATAAAGGTTTGAAACTGTATTTACTTTGCGATGGAAGCTGTTTCTCTGAGCAGCAAAAATAAATACTTCACTTCTTGGAGACTTGAAAATCCCAAAACCTGTTGAACTCACCTTTTAGAGAAACAACACTGGGATACAGCTGAGAACGTGGACCAACGTTATGCGCATGCGTAGAGGTAAAAACATCTTGTTCTAGAATAAATACTACCACAAGGAAAGCAGATGCTCTCTTGAAACAAATATATGCCCGTTCTCATAATTAAAAATTAAAAGTAACGTAGATCCACGTCTTGTTTTTCTTAGTGCGTATGGTCAAATGTTCCACACCCCCTACCCCCTCACACAGATAACTATTGACTGACACTAGTAATTAATAAATTAATATGAATATCTTAATCAAATTAAATTACCAATTGCTAGAAGCGAAGCCCAGCCATTGTTGGCCGAGGTAGAGGCCCGGGCCCTGATTAACCGACAAAACTAAAAAAAAAAAATACACGGCTTGCAGAAGACGAACTGCTGGGGCTCATGCCCCGCGCGGTTAAAAATAAATAAAATAAATAGACTGCAGAACACGAACCGCTGGGGCTCATGCCCCACGCGGTTGATAAAGTCTTGCTGTTGTTCGTCCGTTGGATGTATTTAACAATTATCCTGCGAAATCGTGCGGAATATCGCCTGATACTTAGCCGACGAGGCCGTAGGCCGAGTTGGCTAAAATCAGGCGATTAATTCCACAAGATTGAGCAGGATAATTGTTTTATTATTGAACACATTGATAACAAAGCACAGACGGGTTTATGGCAGAAAAGCTGAAGGCGATCTAATTTGTCAAAAAAAAAAAAAAAAACAGAAAAAAGAAACTTGTAACATTTTCCCACGTGCCGACCGGGATGAATGAAAGTGGCAGCTTTGTTCAAGTTTGAATGAAATCGAGAGCGTTTTGCATCAAGTTAAAAAATTGAGTACTCGTGTTGTGTGCCAATCGCTCCGGCAAAATTTTCTACAAATCTCTAGCCTCAAAAGCTAAAACCAAACAGTATTTTGAAGCTGCGAAGAATTTGTTGTGTCAGCTGGGCTGAGCTAAAAGACTGGAAAAGCTTTTCAACGATTTCTCGGGTGAGTGTTTCTTTGTTTACTACGCACGCAATTTCATGATCTTTCCTCAGTGTTTTGACAAACGCATCTAGTGCCTTGTTGCTTGCAAGAACTCTGGATCTTTTATGAAACTAAACGGTTTTTCAAGTGGGTCTAGATCTGATGTTTCTAGGAATAATTACTTTGTACACCGTCTATCTTTTTGTCTGCCAGAAAGCTAAAATTTCTCGAGGCACTTCAGTGCAAGCTCGGATTTTTTTCAGGTGGTTTTCTCCATCTCTTCAAGACGAGTCGAGATCTCTGTTTAACGGTTGCGAGAACCAATCTAAGGAAATACATCCACTGTTTGTAATTTCTGAGCCCTAGAATACGGGACAATCCAAAAGTGTTTCAAAAACAATACTTTAACATACGTTTTTGCTGAACTGTAAGCTTAATTTGCCAGTTCATAAATAGAAAGGAAAGCAGTAAAAGATTTTGTACAAACGATTACAATTCTTATTTAACAGCAACCTTGGTTGTCTTTGTTGTGTTCAGTATAAAACAGCGTTATTTATAGTTTGGTGTTCTTCCGAGGTCGTTACTTTTTGAAAGCGCTCTGCCATTTTTCTCCCGGACGCATGAAAACTACGTATATCGCAGGATATCTGTTGTGTGCGGACGACATATATTGAGCTCGCAATGACCATATCACAATGTGTTGAATAATAAATCACAATATGTCTGTTCCCTCGTGAAAACAGTTCAAAGAACATTTAGATCTAGACATAAATTCTTCTGCCACCTACATTTCGACCAGAATAACCCGGCCTTAACTTCGTCAGGGTGAATAACTGAACCGTACGCTACACATGCCACCAGTACACTGTAAACTATAACGAGATTTAAAAACGCGCTACATAACTGTAACGAGGGTTACGTTTTTTTCGCCAACGAGTAGTTTCGCCAACGTCGAGTCGTGCTCACGCTTAAAGAACGAGAAATTTTTGTGTTTTTCTTCTGTAGTATAGTGATAGTTAATTCGGGATTTGCTCAGCATTATTTCAATTTAGTGCAGCTGATTCATCACTATCATCTGCGTTGGAGAACAGACAACTTGGCGAAAAAACCAGTTGATGTAACACTGTAACAAAATATATCAATAAAAAGATAATGTCTCATGTTGCCTTACTTCGATGAATTCTGGATGAAATCGAGTTTGGGAGAAAGACACACCATAACACATTGGATACTCGTCCCTGACGTATCCAAAATACACTCCTTGGACGTCCATTTTGCGCTGACGCGACGCTAGGAGGTGAATCCACGCCTAAAACCACGACAGAGCGCAAAAACTGCTGATTGGTCAATAAATAATGACGTAAAGCGAGTTACTTTTCTGATCTGCGGCTGCGCAAGGCTGCTCACAGTAATTAGAAATCGATCGACCGATGGACGATTTCACATTTTGATTATAAACCAGGGTGTGCTCTTGGAAAGATGCAGAACACATCAGGGCAGAACTGTTATTCGTAATATCAGTAACACCCGTTTCAGGGAAACGTGGATGACAAGACCTTTTTATTTTGCTACGTATTCTTCGCACAAGAGACCACGCGGGACGGCACGACGGTGTAAAATCTGCAAGCTCAATTATTTTTCTTGCCGTTGTGCATTTTGTTTTTGTGGAGAGTGAGTCCTCCAGCTGATTTGCAAATCTTCCCACAACCATCCTGGTCACAGATATAAACTTTTCTTACGGCAGCCCCAACTGGTTGTGGATGAACCGCGTGAACGGTGGCGGAAGGCTTCTGCGTTCACTGCCAAGGAAGGAATATCCCATAGACAGTGAACGCTGATCTAATGTAACATCCAGTGCTGGGAAGTAATATGGCTGAAAGAAAAGGTAAGTTAAACATGAGCAATCATGTTCTGCATCCACCTTACAAAATGCTCTCTTGTGTTCTCCTGCACTCCAGATAACCTGCATAGTTACAAATTAAAATGAGGATCATCATCTTGTTTTTTTTTTTTTTTTTTTCTGGGGGGGGGGGGGGGGGGGCTAGTGTAAAAACATTTCCAAGTTTCTTCTTTTTACCAAAAAATACTATTGCACAAGTAAACTGAACAAACTGGAAATTTAAGCATGTTCCTGTTCTTCATACTGCACTGTAAAATATATCTGCACGAGAATAGTGCACACCTAATTTGCAATTTCCTCGTGGAACCTTAACTGTTTGTCCAAGGGTGTTCCATACTTCAGTAAAGAGGTCAAACAGGTATTTTGCTGACTTCAGTGAGAGCTCTGTAGTATTTTGATTTCCGCTGCCTCTCAGGTAGGTTGGCAAAAACCATGTGTTGAAGTCTGCGTCAAAATGCCTTGCCCTAAGTGCATGTGCAATTGTAGAAATGAGTCTTGACAGAGCCCAGATGGGTACACAACTATGCGAGAAAGAATGTATTTTGCCAAAAATTATATACATGACTGATCAACTACCCTGCAGAACTGGGAGGCATACATGTAGTTAACAGTATTTTAAATGATAGTGGTAGGCAAATTCTAAATACTGTTTGCAGTGGCTTATATTGTCAGATACATCATCACAACCCAAGTACATGTAACCTGCTCTTAAACTTAGCTAAGAGAGTTTAAAGTATAAAAATGTAATATTCATTGGTTGTCCTGTGTTTTTCACTCTCACTTTATTAAAATCATAATGAGGCAAATCTTTGACACTCAAATAAATATTAGAATTAGAAGGTATAAGAATTCTGTCTTACTGTCGTAATACTGAATGAAAATTTTCCACTTTTTTCTCCGTAAAAATCTGCAGAACCTGTTGGATCCTCTCACCAAGGTCATTGTTTTGGGAAATATGGAACAGAAGGTCACTCAGTTGGCACGTGTTGCTTTGTCATAGTTTCTGTGCCGAAAGTTGATGAATATCATTGATGCTTTCAGCATTGACTTCAGCCAGGCGTCAAAGTTCCCACCACGAAAGAATGTTGTGTAGAAAAAGAAATTAAAGCAACTTATCTCATCAAGTAGGTTCACCAGCATTCCATGAGAAGTTTTTCCTTTTGAGGTTTTTTATAAAGTGTCCATTCTTAGACCTAACATGTGACTGCTTGAAGGAATTTTAAGATGGTTCAGGATTATATTTTTATTTCCTGAATCATTATTTTGTGTCTATTTTTATTACACGTTGAAAGTCCAGCAGCAACTGCAACTACAATTTAACAGGAAAATTGAAACCTTACAACACTGAAGAATATCTCTGACTTAAAGAAACATGGCTTGTTATGGTGAAAGAAATTTGGAAATGCACTGAATAGTCCTAAGCACAGGGTTGAAAAGTGTAGTTGTGAGAGTGCTCTTCTTCCACTAGTGTCATCAGGGTTCACTTGAGAATTTTCCTGGTTAGAGCTTTTTGCATAAGTTTCATGCCAGTTTTTGTTGTTGTCGTTGTTGTTGTTTCTTGGCATTAGTTTTTATGAACTTAAAAAAGTAGTTAAAATAGTCCAGTTCTTGATTGTTGTTTAATTTCAATTCAGTTATTTATTTTGAACAATGGTGAGTTCAAGTCATTTGCAACTACAGCCTGTACCTTCATTGCCATATGCACCTTTTTTCTGACATGACTCATGTTTGCTTTTGCTAAATATTTCTCGCAGTTGTTTATTGTATGTGGATGGCAACTGTACCCAAGTACCATACCAGACATCAAAGATGAATTTCAACTGCAATCCATTTGCTTTCTGCATGGGACAGTTTTTCTACCAATTAAATCAAAATGGCATACAGTTGAACATCTACTCTGTGAAGGAATTTGTTGAAGGCTTTCTCTTTGTATTCAAGATTGATAATAACAAAATCAGACTACTTGTATCTTCATCATAAGGAAAGGTGTTTGTCTCCTCATAGAAGAATTTCTATAATAAATATTTACATGTATAAATGGGATGCTATGGAAAAATATTAGTAATTATTATTAGTTGTGTCAAACAGAATGCAATAAGTAACAGGATTACTGGAAGTTTCCATTCAGTAAATGAGATATGGGTAATAGTACAATTTTTGTATAGAAGCTGGGTGTGTTCCATCCTTTTGCGACTTCTTCAGGGTTTATTCTAGACATTTTGCAATGAAGGCCCTCCTCTGTAATTTTTTTGGGGACCTTTTGTCTAGAAAGAGGGCCCAAGAGTAGGGGCCCCATAAAAGATATTTGAACTTCTTTGTACAGTCTATTCTGAAGCAGCCAGTAAAGCCCAGAAAAAGAATGCAGAAACAAACACAAAGGAAACAAATTGCAAAAATCTTGCAAAGCCACGCTCTAGAATAAACCCTGCTCTTTACTAATAGTTAAGTACACGACAATCTTGTATCATTTACAGTGAGAAATCACAAGTTTACTTCTACTTTTATTTATAATCATTGTTATTTGTTACAGGTTCATTCTGACAGTGTATACCTGATTTCTAAAGAAGCTAAGGCTGTGCAGTATAGCAACTACCCGTGTCCTTTGCAGACTTGTCCTTTTCGTTGTTTGTGTTTCCTTTTCCTCATTAAAGATTGCGTGGAAGATGTCGTCAAAAAGCTGAGGAGCATGGCTTTCGCAAAATTTCTTCATTTCATCTGGACTGTAGAGGTGTTCTCCACCTTGAGAATAGTGCTGGACTAATGATCTGTGGAACTGCTGCACAAGGGTGCTAAATGCTGTGTCTCCTTAATAAATGTCAAAATGTAAAGCAATATTTTATTTCCATATTCAAAGGCAAATGTTTCTTTCAAATCTGTTAATTTTTCTTTGTAACAATTATTTTACATTTTACTGGTAGCAGTCAAATGTTGTGGGGTAATGTTATTATCCATTCTGCTCATTATTTCATTAAACAGAATCAGGTGTTATTATTTTGATGACCGTTTTGATAAGTAACCCATAGAAATATTATTACTTTGGGAGGGTGGCTGTGTACCACCCCATTAGGGCCATTTCATTTGAAGTGTGAAGTTTACTGCTCACTTTTTTGTATTTAATGGCCTTAGTTTTTTCACTTCATAGGCAGTTTGACTAGTGCCATTAGCATGGCATGAAAGCAATAAATAGGTTACCTTTAATTTTCTTTTGAAGCATGGTGTTTTCCTCTTTCAATTCACTGTTCATTTCTTGTTGCTTTATTTGAAGTGCCATTAAAGAGGCGTTGTGACGAGTAATTTCTGTCAGGAAACAATCCTTTCAGTGTTTAATGATGGAATTATTGGTTGCTCCTTTTCATATTAGTACAAATTTCATTTATATTTTACATGAATAACAACCATTGTTATTCCCAGTAATAATTTCATTTTAAAATCTTGTAACATTTTAGTCCTTGGAAATAATTTTGTTCATTCTTAGTTTATAGTTGTATCTAGATTGTTACCTCTGAAAAGCCCCTTGAGGGGTAGCCTCCCACGCAGACGTTCTTAGGGGTTCGTCACGCGTTTCTGTTCGTGGGGCAGGAACGCGTGACGAACCCCTAAGAACGCCTGAGGCTACTTGAGGGGAGGGGTTAAAAAAAAATTAAAGCCCTTTGTTTTATTCCATTTCTCATACCTTTTTGGGAGGGATGTATCCCCTCTGCTGACAAATCCTCTCGTCTCTATCTGCGAAAGGTAGATGTTCCTCGCAGACGAGAGTTCCAGTGCGGCTTTCAAAAAAATCAAAAACTGAAAACAACCGGTGGGGGCATTTTACAAGAGTACCTTTGCAGGCACCGCTACGACAGGGATATTGTTGAAGTAGTATTAGTCTGAACGTCGTATCGCGTATTGCTTTTTGCACAACACAACTTCGTGTAAAAGCCCACAGGCTCGTGCGTTTTCCCTGGAAACAATGGACAAATTTACCCAACAATCACTGGTGCCAGATGTCTGGGCATTTTTTCTCAGTGTTCTTGGGGCCTTCAGACATTGCATGACTAATTAGTTATTGTTTGTTTTTTTTACGCAAACGGAAACTCCATGACGACTGCAAAACGGTGACTTGAGCAATCACTCGGTACACAGATAAATAGTCAACACACTTTAATAAGCCTCCAGAAATTAAGTTAAAAGGCAAATAAAGTCAAAACCTCGAAAAACTACATTTTAAAACGTCAAAAGACACAAATACATGAAAACTTGCATATTACAGTTAAAAATAAGGCTTAAAATAAAAGTGGCCGCATTGCTAAAACATTACGTTCTCAAAGTTCAGCCTTCAATACTTACAAAATCCAAAAACTTGCAAAGAAGAAGCCTCCGTTTATCCTCTGTAAGCATCAGAACAAACGTTCAACTTTAAAAAGCTTTTGCAAATTTTCATAGAAACGAAAAAAAAGTCGTATTTGATATGTTGCACGAAAGGTGTTTATCCGTGACATTTCCAGGGCCGTACCTAGCGCGGGGGCAGAGGGGGCAGCTGCCCCCGCCAGGAAAACTCAATTAGTTTCTAACATCACACTGATCACAAGAAAATCGACTAATTGACTGAAAAAAATATTCCTTCAATGTGAATTCCAAATAATTATTTTGGAAAATCTTTTGAGGCAAAAGCCAGTACCGGTTTTCTTATGAAAATAATGATTTTGTCAGTTTGTGCTGCCTATGGTTTAGAATTTGGTGTGTAAATAAAGACTGACAAGCCTACGCCACTTTCTGGCGCGTGTTTTAGTCTTTTTAAATCTAGGTTATACAAGTATATTTTTTTTCAGAGATAAATTGGTTTTAAAAGCCTGCCCTGCTCGCAAGTATTTGTAGCGGGTTTGGATTTAACCATCACATGTTCATCATCCGTCAGCTCATTTGCACCTAATGATTTTTGAGTTTCCTCTTTTGAATTCTGTAGCCGCTGCTAATTACACTCAGCTCTCTACTTTATCACTTTATTCGAAAACTTCACCATTCCAAAGACATCCCGACGGTAAACAAATCCGTACCAGAACGGTTCTTGAAATACAAAGATTAAATAAAAGATGTTAAAAAATACTACAAGTAACGACATGGAATAAGCAACTGAGAAACAATAGAAAACGAACGACTAACATAAAAACGGCGAAACACAACTTTACAACACTGAAAATGACGCGCACACTAAAAACTTATGCAAAGAAAACTGGCTTAAAAAGGGTAAAAGGAGTGTCAGAAAGGCTCTTTACATACATAATAATCTTTAAAGGTGTGGGGGCGAAAGGTATGAAAGATGTAGCACAAACAAATACAACAAAAGTAGGTGTAAATTAGGCGCGCAGAAAAAGCTATAACTCGCTGTAACAAATTCTCTTCCTTTTGAATATGATCTCTTATTCCGCGTGTTCGACGACGGTGTTTTTATGCCACATAGGGCATTTCAGCTGGGTTTGGCTTGGATCTTTTAAGTGCTTGATAGTTTTAACTGCCTTTCTTGTTGAGATTTGTGTAATGTTAGGACAGAAATTAATCATTGCCTGTATCATGCAATGAGCTTCATTCTGTAATTGTTGGAATGCCGGGCCCGACTATTAGTGTTTGTCACAAGGAGTAGTGTTTCTTGGCACGGCTATTTGGTTTTTTGGTTCTCTAGTAATCGTTGTAGCGTGTTATAGAGCTATGCAACGTGTCACAGTAATACTGAAAAGGCTTGAATTGTATTTAAATAACGAGTGTGTTTTTGCAAATGCTTCGCTCCACTGATATAGTGCGTTTGTATTGTGGAAGCTCAGTGATTTTCTCCCTTTGTTTACAGCAGTGTATCGACTGTGTTTTAAAATGAGAAACAATATTTACTTCAAGCTAAACAAGATGTTAACTCCATAAGAAGTCATGGCAATTTAAAAAAAAAAGCTTCGGTGTGTTTTTTTTCTCTAAACGTCGTAGAGGCAACTTTCTGTGTAGGAGTGAAAACAAAATTAATGTTCAACTAGAAACCCTGTCTACATACGGTAGACCCCTGTGAGGGGTGTGCGGAGTTTGCCCCCACAGACAAAAAATCCTAGGTGCGGCCCTGATTTCTCTTTTCTGACCTTAAAGAGTAAGCGTAGACCTTAAGAAATGCAAAAATCCGTGCTTGCTTTGAACAAAATGAATGCGTTAAGTCCTCTAAATGTCGCTGGTGTAGAACTACAACTATTAAACCGATGTTTTCATGAAATGCTCCACAGCTGGCGGACTATAATGTAGAATTCTGAAGTTCTGAGAGCAAGGACAGCGGCGTAACGGCCTTTCGCATGACGTGTCTTATTTTGATTCGTCGTCCGCCATTTTTGAAAATCGAATGGCGGGAAGAAGACCGGAATCTATTGCGCATGCCCAGCGGTTTTTGCGCTCTGTCGTCTTCACTGGCGAAAAATGTCTGATTGGTTGAAATTCAACCACGTGACTTAGTAGCTCAGCTTGCGCGCGGAGCCTGGACAGCAACAACAATCCCAATCAAAATGGCGGCCGATGATCTGCATGATGGCGGAGTTTTCAAAATTTTACGACCAGCCTGAAAACATAAGCGTAAAATTTTCAAAGTGTCTTTGTCGAGAAATCTCTGTACCGTAGTTTTTTTGTGCCGAGGAATTAAAGTTTGTACAAGAAAGGAAGAAAGGAGACAAACACAAACGTTTATCGCGAGATCAGAAGGGTGTACGTGAGATTTCTTGGTCTCGGCCAAGAGCTGTACTTGTGGAGTAATGCTCATCTGCCGGTTTAGGAAGAAAAACCAGAGCAGGTGAAGAGTACCATGGTAATTTAAGAGAATCCGATGAGTCTACGACTCGATTTTCGAGTAGAAACGTAAGTAAATATTTAATTGCGCGGTTTACCTTTGTCACTGGATGAGAGCCTCTCGAGAAGCAAATGAATACTGGTAATGCTGATGTCTAATATCACAAGAAATGTCTCAAGATTTTGCACCTTTTATGTGATAGGATAGGGGAAAATGTCCCCACTTACCGGCCCACATTTCCACTCCAAAGCTACTATCTTTCGGACATTTCATTGCGACCTTAAGTTAAGAGAAAATTCTACGAACAAACACTATACTTGACTATCTGTTCTTTTTATTTCAAAGACAGGCTACAAACTCTGTCTCTACAAAACAACTGATGTGGGTTTCAGTGAGTGATTGTTATTCCAATGAGGTCTAACAACAGACCTGAAGTAGCTATGTTATTGCCGTTAATGTAGATGTTGTGGTTGAAATTTTTGTTTGGTTAAGTAAAATTTTCCTTTAGTTTATCCCCATAACCATAAATTACCAAACACAAAAAGGAAGGAAAATAAAAATAAAAGTGAATAAAAGTGAAATTTGAGCCACAATATAAACGTGATTAAAAAATGGTACGTTACACTGAAATTTGTGACTTGTGTTTTACTTGTGTGTACTTTCAGAAATAATATGCATGTAAATAACCACAAAGCACATGCACACATGAATGGAAGGAATGTCATGTACACGGTATTATTCCAGACAGAAAGTGTCCATTGATGCTTAACAACATGACATGTTATCACTAACAGTGAGGTACAATGTTATCATCCAATATCTTTAATGGTAATGAATTTCCATGGTAACACAATGTTGAATTTTTTACATTTGTTTGTTACACAGACGGTGACAAATAAAAGGCAATCCTCTCTCAAACATGGGAAGTAGAATTTATTTCTAAATATTGCATTGTTTACTCTGGTATCAAAAAGATTAAAACAAGATTTAAAAGCAAATAATGGGCAGCCACTGACCACTGCTTGTAAATTTCTCCATTTATATCCATTCATATTCAATTTCAAACAAGAGAGCTTACAAAAATGCAGCTTCACTTTGTAAATAAGCAAATTAATTGTACAATTTCAGTGATAGCTTGTTAATTTTGATTTTTGACAAAATGCACTGATCAAGTGAAAACTTCAACATCCCCCATCCCCAAGCAACCCTCCAGGTATTTGAACTTTGTAAACTTAGGGTGATAGGTTAATTGTTCAAATTTGTGCCCCCAAGGGCCAAAAAGCCATTCAAATGCACAACCCTTAAGGCCTCTCATTGAAGACAAATTCTCAGCTTCAATCACTTGCTATTACCTTCAAAAAGAGAGAATTTTGAGGAAAAAAAAGTTGGTTTTTATTTCATTTTGTTTATCTCATTCACTCCTCATGGGGCTTTTCAGGGATAATTTGCAACACTGTTTTGGGCACTTTGCCAGACTGCTTAAGCTGCAGAATAATATAATAAATTATTGTAATCTGCGGTTAAGCAGCCTGAAGTAATGAGTTAGAAATAACCCTGTACAGTGAATTTGGATTTGTGATAGACACTAGGGGTGGTCACTGACAGAGCTGAGATTTATGTCCCCGGAAGTTCTTTTATGTCCCACAGAGTCAGATTTAAGTGAAAGTACAATGAGATGTAGCCTATGGTTTTTTGTCCTTATCAGAGAAGACTAGAAAGTCTAACCATTTGCAGGTGACAGGTGATAGTGCAAAGGCAGCACTTTCTCCTCATTTCTTTAAAGACCCTGAGTGTTTGTCTGGTCATAAATCGAACCCAGGCCAACTGCTGCACAGTCTGGTACACAACCAACTTTGCTAACCAGGCTGCAGTATTTCTGTACTCAGAAATTAAGGGAAAATATGGGTAATAATACCAATGTTTTAAAGAAAAAGGTGTACAAACAACTTTTAGTTTGCTTATCTCCATGGATATGCTAGAGTTTCTCAAAGTCCATTTTCAATTCATTTGGAATTCATAATTTTCTACTATGTAAGCATCACATGAGCATGGAGTGGGGTATATTTGAACAACTGTTTATCAAATACAAACTGTAGGTCTGTAACAATATTCTGCCTTGAACCAAGCCTGAAAATCTAATCCACCTTTTTTGGTTTTGCTGTGAAACACTTTCAAGCAAGAACTACAGAAACTAAACAAATGATCATTAAAAAATTTATTCAAGAGAAGGCCCCCTTTTCTTCTGCCCAATAACAAAACTCTCAAACTGCAATAACATTTATAATTCATCTTCCTGGTGGCAAGAAATGTTAGATGGCACTAAAAGTGAACAAAAGATGTCCTATACTTGAACAGTTCTCTGGTTTCAAGACCTCTTTCAATGCTGCCAACCCTAAAGAAAGAATAAATAATTAAGCCAACATTAATAAATGCAAGTAATTCAAGATCCTTTGCATAAATTCTTTCTTTCCTTTATTTACAGTGTATTTTTAGTATTTTTAAGTCTGCTGGCACTAGTAATAATTACTAGTGTAAATGTAATATGTAAATGTTTTTATGTTTTACCATTTACTTCATCTTATTTTTCTATCCATTTAAAAAAATGAAATTTAAAATAAACAACCATGGAGAAAAAAATAAGGTCCCTTGAAAACTAAGACCCCGTCAAAAACAATGATGATGTTGTGCAACATGGATGTGGTATAAAAAAATAATAAAAGAGTGAAAAAGGTAAGGTAACAAGAAATCCTTATTGGATTTGAATCTATGTGAATAGAGAAATATTAGATTAATTTGCTTTACTCAGTTGCACATGCCATTTAAGTATGACATCTATCTTGAAAATAAAATAAATTGAGAAAACATTAACACAGAGGGAAAATAAAAAGAAATAAAAATAAATGTTACGACTGCAGTTGACATCATATACTGACTAATCGATCATGCAACCACCCCATCAAATTCTTTCAAAACTGTTTTAAATTGAAACTCTTATTTGATATTTTAACTGTACATCATCTACAAACAGCATTGTTTTTAGGTTGTCTAATGAATAATCATCCCGACAGAAAAGTTGAAAACTTTACTTATTTAGAAATTATATCTGCTCAATAATACATAAATTCCAAGCAGTAATTTGCATACATGTAGTTTAAAATGAAGACATATGCAGGGAACAACCTTTGTTAAAAACTGTAAGTGTCTCCTCTTTTCTCTGAGCAAAATATTCATGAAAATATTACAAGCCCATGGGTCGCGACTGCTCAGTGACTTCATATTTACGACTGAATATTACTAGTAAGGAAATCAACCTACATGTATTGTACACTCTTCTTGCTTTTCCTTTGACTTATTACAGTGTTGCACAAGATGAGAAATTCAATAGACTAGCAATTGTTCAGTTAAATATGAGCATACATGTATAACTGTTTATGTAATTAATAATAATAATTATAATTCAAACATATTTATACAGGATTGCTGTATCAGTTTTAAGAAGAAAACTGCTATCAATGCAGGTCCTGGGTAAAAAAAAAATAAAATAAAAGGAGATCACAATATTCTGGGAACATTAAACATTAAAAGGAAGTTTCAAACAGTCATAAATTCTAAGAATTATTAAAAAATTTTGCACCTTTGTAGAAAAAAGCGCTTCTTGCATTCTAAGTTAACTTTTTTCCAAAATAATCATTATTTCTAGTATTGTAGTGGTGGATGTCATGGTTTTTCACATTATAATAATTAAAAAGGTATCTGGGAACTCTATTTCCAGAGGTTTCCAGCCCAGATTGGTGAAAATTATATAACATATATATCTGATCTGGAAATAGTTAGGAATCGTTAGATGCATAGAGAGCTTAATTACGTATTCAAAATACCAAAAGGCTTCAAGATCGGCGCCATCATACGATTACAGTCTGTACTGGTTTTTCCCTAAATCGAACCATCTACATTCTGCTCACCCGTATGCCAAAAATTACTGTAATGGTGCAAAAAATGGGCAACATATTATATAACACTGCACCTTCCCTGCCACCTGGTACAAGCTAATTCCTGTATCTACCTAAAGCCCAAGAGTTGCGCTTCTGACTCTATATAATAACTTTTTGTACCAGGTGGCAAGACACTTGCATTATCATAAAATGTGACAAAAACATACCTTTTTCGCAGCTCTTTCCAGCGAGAACATCGTTTTACATCACCGATTTCTATTCGATCACATGTTGGAATCTCTGAGCCAAACGTTACCGTCACGTAAAATTTTTCAGACAATACGTTCCACTTGAAATCGGCGATAAAACTGCCCCCGATCTCTCACAGAACTGGCAAAAACAACAGGTATTCGACTGTCCTACGGCAGCCATTTTTCCTTCCTTGCTTGTGAGCGGTTTTCATCAAAGAGCCAATAAGATTCACGGAATCACGTCACGTGATAATTTGCACAGCGCCTGCGCAGACATTATCTGTCGTCACCATGGTGATCGGAAAGGAGTGGATTACCAGCCAATGAAAAAGGTCTCCAAGATTTATAGGGTTACGGTACTTTTCTTATTTTCTTTACCCTCTATCAAGGCGATTCGTACCCAAGGACGATTTGTAATCAGTCGATTTGTACCCAATTTCCGACTATTCGTTCGAATTGCTGGATTCGCTAGCATCGTTTTCTAACGAATCAGCTAAGCAGTGAACCGTCGCAGGTGATGATATGCAACATGCTAGCTTTGACTCCCCTGAATAATGTGAGTTTTTACTACTACACTTTGCTTGATTTTAATAATTCAAAGTTTAATGTCAAGCTTGTCAAAAACCATTTACCTTCATTTAAGTTAACAGTATGAAGGCAATGCTCTTTTACAAACGGAGACAAAAAAAATGCTCAGTCTGCAGTCTGCACGGTTTACCTGACCGTGCAGAATCAGTTGCAAAAAAGTCTATTAACTCTAGTGTTTAATACTACCCTAGCGAGTGAAAACAAATGTTCTATCGAGAAAGTGCTGACAGTTGATGGTTAGGTGTCTCTTTAAAAGTACTGAAAAATGTGTTTTAAAAAGGACAACACAATACACGAAAAGAAAATGTGAAAAGTAAGCTTGAGGACAAAATTTATTTATTACAGTGAATCTCACAAATGTGCCCCACAGAAGAGATTGGAAATTCTGGGGGCCAGGGAGATTCTCACAGACCAAAAAAAAAAATTAAAGAAATGTATGGCCTTTAATTCGAATTTCCAGATGGATGAGGGTTTCTTATTTAAGAAATCCCTTCCATGGGGTAGACCTACATTTTGGAGCCACACAATGGTCTGGGACTCATGATCAGGTCAAGTGAAAAAAATGATATCAAAGCTAAGTTTAAATGTATGCATTTTTTTCAGGTTCACTTCACATTAATACCTTTCACTGAAGAGAGAACTTGACTGTACAGTTTGTGACTAAATCTGAAACTTATAAGGCTAACTGTTTAAAGCCCTGGCCAAACGGGAATTATGTTTGATGACCAAACATTATCAAACATTGTTCGGTGATCAAACATTTTACTGTTTGGCCAACTTGTCTGATGACGTTTGATCGCGTTTGAACTCCATCAAACATGCGATCAAACAACATCAAACATTTCTTTTGTTCTGATGTTTGTTGTAATTGGTGATGTTTGGTTCATTTGGCCAGGTGAATCAAACATGTTTGGCTGGCAGATTCCGCCACAACTCCCTGTGTTCTGATGTTTGACAATGTTTGATAAAACATGTTTGATGATGTTTCATCATCAAACATTTCCTGTTTGGCCAGGGCATTAATAGTAAATCACAACCAGCTTATGTATGTAAAAGTCTATTAATATTTATTGCAGTCAGAAACCCATAAGGGGTTGAAACGTGCAACTTTCCTTTGTGCACTTAGAAACAAGCTTCCGAATATTCAATTTATTCAAAAAATAACCCAAGAGAATTTAACCAATCAAAATTGCAATAGGAGCTGCTGCAGATCCTCTCCCGCAAATTCAAACCTTTGCAAGGAATCGCCTGTAGTCTGCCTTTTTATGTCTCTTTCACTATTGTTGTTGCAAAATTCAAAGAACTCTTACTGTACGTGAATTCGTCTCAACAAGCAAGGTGCTGGATGTAAGCAATGTATAAGAAGGTAATTGTCCTGAATATAAACATCGAAATGGTCAGCTTCATTAAATTTACAGCACATGCTAACGCACACGAGAAGGCGTTATCTTGTTTTTGACAACCTAAAATAAAGTTAACTTTCGTTTCTGTCAGTACTTTAAAAAACTTTACTAAGACACAGTTAATGAAATTCTTTAGTTTCTGTACAAAGTTTTCAGCTTCAAGGTTGGAATTCAAGTAGTTGGCGTAAAAGAAAAATTTCATTGCGTGTTTCGCTACGTGTATAATGCACGCGTACAATCTTCATGTTTCCAAATATGGTATTTAGCAAAACTGAATTTTCCAACGCTGTGAACGCACGTTACTTGTTTCAAACTCTTATGGGTTTCTTGTACAGTGCAGCAATTGGATGGTGATGAAAATCATCAGCTACTTTGCTTAGAGAAGTGGGCAGAAGGATTCTTTCAGAGAGTAGGTCACTCAACTTAAGCCAGATGCCTACTTCTAATTTTATTAAAATCCCTAATTGATTTTATTGTTGTTGTAAATAAATGTAGAAGTAAGCTAAGTTTTTCTGGAGAAACATTTCTCTACACTAGGAGATAAATTAGGAATATATTATCAATGTTAGTACATGTTTATATATATATACACACTTAGTGATTTTGGTGTTTCAAGCAATCTGATTGGTTCACTATCTCTGGCTAATGAGCATTAGTATTCACTCCCTAACCAGCGAATGTTGTTCCAAACAAAAACAAATTGGCTGGCATAAACTTGCCTTCCATCAGTGTTTCTGAATCAGAAATTCTACAAGAAAATACTTAAAATATAAAGAAATGGGCAAATTTTTAAGAAAACTTTACATGGCTGGAAGGAAGCGTCGGTCATAAATAATTACAACAAAATAAAGCAATGCTCACCTCTATCAATTACAGCTGCCACCGATATACACTTAATATGCTACCATTCAAACAGCAAGCCATTTTCAGCAATTGATGACAGTGAGTCCGCAGAAGCAAGCAAAGCACTTTATATGGTTTAGTTACCAGGTCAAATATATTCCAAAGTCCTTAAAAGAGCTACATCTGTTCATCGTTTCTTTATTTTTAAAAAAAGTAGCTTTCTCAGAATTGTCATTTCCAATCTGTTTCAATTTTCTCTAGCCTCAGCCATCCTTGATCCTTTTTGTTTTAGAATCACTTCGTTGGAGTGTTTTTCCTCAGCAAACTAATATTTTTAGGTTTTTCAATTATAGTGACTTCAACCGTAATTTAGACTGTCAAAGAAATGGCTCAAAATATCATGGCTTAGCTCCTTTAAACACTTTTTCACCACAGTTTTGTGCAGAATGTATACCGTTTTCAGGTGAATTATTCCCTACAATTTTTATTTTAAGTGAATTTTAAAAACTTAGATTGAGTGGAGGATTGTTTTGCAAGGTGACTTGATTTAGATTGTTGTTTTGAAGGATGTAAAAGAACCATTTTGCTAGCTTGTGTCAAGGATTTTAATGAAGATTAAACAACTAGCTTTGCCATGTTAAAAGATTCTGTAAAACGTTTTGCCCATGCTTTGTACCGCTTGCAAGTTTTCCATGCATGAATTGAGAGGTCAATTTATTATGTAAACATTTAAAGGTTTCATTTTGACAATGTTGAGAGTGCCTGTTGTTAAGATCACTTTGTGTATATATATATATATAATCCAAAAATAGGTTGAAATCTTCATCAACTTAAAAGTGCTCGATAGCTGAACTAGAGCAATAATTATAATATAATGCAAGAGATAGGTTATTCTGTCATTTATTCGCTACTCTGAGTTTCATGCTTCTTGTGACATGCTAGGAAATTACTACTAAACAGTGTTCTTTTTTAGTTACTGATAACGATCCCGTGTGACACGTCACGCAAAGAAGTTAGCATCTATTGTCTATTGTTCTGTATTTTCAAATTTCTCTTATTGTAACCGTTATTTCTGGCAGTTGCCTGATGATTGCTTCACAAGAAGCATGAAACTCAGAGTAGCGAATAAATGACCAAATAACCTATCTCTTGCATTATATTATATATATATATATATATATATATACTAAAACAATTATTTTGTTCAATCTTGGCAAAAAGTGACAGAATATTTACCTTGCTACTTACTTAGCAGCTCTCTGCTATGGTTCACCTTGATTTCAAAGAACAATAAGACAAGGGTTTCAAAGAAAGCTGCTTAACGAAATTCAAGGTTTTTTGCATACTGTATTTACTTGAATAAGCGCTGCGGCGCTTATTAAAGTTTTTGCGCCTTTAGTGCGGCGCTTATTCGAGCGCTGCGCTTATTTAAAAATTGGACCCTACAAAGAAATCTTTTCTTTTAATTTAACAGCATATCTTCAATCTGTACGAAAAAATTACAGTTAGTAACAGCAGTGTCTTTTCGCTGTCACCATTCACCTCTTTCCGCACTTTTCAGCGTTGTTTTCACTCAACTCAGATCTAACTCTTTTCTTCTACAACAACCGTTTCTAAAGAAAGACATTTTCGGTGCTATTTTAGACTTTCTTTATAGGGGTTTTTAAGTAACAGAATTCCTCGAATAAGCACCCCATCGTGACCGCGGCGCTTATCCGAGGGCGGCGCTTATTCAAGTAAATACGGTATGTTATTTCTCGAAAACGAAGAGCCAAACAGCGAAAAAAAATCTGCAACATTGTTTATCTAGTGAAACTACATCCACATGCCAAAATTCAGCTACTTCTGAACACTTTCAAAAATGGCCAAAAATTCTATAGGATGTTGTTATCCCCCTCCCTTCAATTGTTAGTTATTGTCTGTGACAATATCTTTTAATATCTAATAATATCTTTTTTTCTCTGCACTCAAACTGGTAATGCATTTCAGTCTATGAATCTGTTAAATCTGTCAATGCTTTAAGCTTCCTAGCTTTGCAGTTGGTTGGTTTTTTGACCCACAAATCCACGAGAAAACTAGTAACAGTGTTCTTTGGTTTCCGTTGTTTCCAAGGATTGTAGCAATTTGAGAATGTGAATGAGTTCACTTTAAGGTCAGGCTGAAAAAGTTGCAGGAACAAATACTCTTCTGTTTCATTTGTGAAAAACTTTCACAGCAAATAGACTAATCTGCAGTGATGTTATAGTGAAAGTTGAGGGTTACAAATTAATCATGTAACCTTACCTTTTATATCCAAAGGTGCATCATGGTATCTGGCCTTTCTACAAAACTGTTGCTCCAGTTAAGTCATATAATAACCTTTAAGTGCAGTTGGCAATTTGTTTTATTATTGTTAGTGCGACTGCGTGTGTAGTTTAGGTGATAATAAATTTAACAGAATTGTCCAAACTATTTATTTTTTGATTTATTTAAGGCTAAAACTCTTTATAAAGAAACCTAATGATTTTGAAGTCATCATGTTAATGCTTGAGTCCCCACAGGGTCTAAAAAAAGTGAGTAAGTCATCACGTTACCTCGATGATGACTTCCTTAAGTCGAAAACTTTCGATTTTTTTTTTTCTTTTTTAAGGTTTTTTAGCCTTGTAAAAAGTTTTAATGTTTTAAATCTAGCAAATCTTTGATCAATAAAAAAAACTACATTACATGGCAAATGTGAGTATCTGCTTGATGAAATGTCTGTGAGTATTTGCACATTAAAGTAGTTTTTTCCAAACAAACTACATGGTCAGCTTTCAAAGATGATGTTAAACTATCTCTGTAGAAAAGAAATTGAGAAAACGGTTTTTTTTCTTACTCACTTTTTTGAGACCTTGTGGGGACTTGTGAGTAAGTTTTACCCAAAACCGTATTATGGGGACGTATCTACCTTGTAGCTCAAACCCAATTTCTGGCCAAAAAATGCAGTTTTAAGGGCATGTATTTGTGGGGTCTGGATTTTGTCCCCACTAATACAAACGGACCCCACAGTGCGGGTGTGTAACTATACTTATGTCCTCATAAGTCACCATGCGTAACTACTTCAGTTCCATCCGCCTCAAAGCCACGAATCTAGTGAGCAGACAAAACAAGACCTTAAGGTAGCGAGAATGCTCAATGTTTTGACCAAAGCTAGACCATCACAAAACATCAGGGACTTGTACAGATATAAATGTGGGTATGGCCCCTGTGTCATCATTCAAAAAGTCACAATTGTATCAAAAAGTTATTTTGACAATTGATAACAGATGCAACAATTATAATTTGTTGCCTTTTTCCCTAAACTAATGCATAATGAATTTCATATTTGAGACCAGTTTTGTCTATCATCCTTTTCAGAGAAAGAGCTAAAGTTCCACGAGGAAAATTTATAAAAGACTGGATTAAAGAAAAGAAGGAAAGAAGAAGAGGGCAGAGAAAGTAAGGGAAATCTTTGTTAAAATGATGAAGTGGTGTTAAGGGCAGCTTGGAACACAGAAGGCATTTATTTAGCACAGTGAAGTAATTTTTTCAAAATCTCTGAAACTGCTCAAGGAAAGCTAGGGTAACAAATGTTGTTGTGGAACCAAAAGCAAAGAAATTACTTTGACCAATCATAACAGACGTAAACAGCGCAATGAGCCAATCAGAATGCGAAGCAAATATCTGTAACTGGTGCCAAGCGCGGGAAAACGCGTGCGAGAAAATCACGATTGGTTTTGGTTTTGTTTCATTGGTTGAGAAAGTGGCGCGAGTTTTGCTAACCAATCTGACAGAGTGTAATAAAAAAAAATTAAGCAAACGCGAAATTACTTTAGACACTTAATTGAAAACCCTCCTACTAGTGCAGGAACTTGCAGATTTCAATCTTTGGCAATCTTGGCAAGACCGAAAAGGTTATCTCTATATATCCCGGTTTTTGCCAACTAAGTCTTGCCTTAGGGAGCCTTCGCAATATTTAGTTGGACTATAACGAAAAGGCAATATTAATAATGAAAAAACAGATGGGAACTTGCCATAACTGTCTCTTAGTCATCCTACCAAATGGTGTAGGGAACGTAAACAAGAAGCCGGACGAAGATTGTTTGGCAAAAGCTGTGTTACGAAAACTTCAAAATACAATGATGATAACTTGCTAGGCCTTACCATTGAGAACCAAGTTGAAGGCGACATTAAACGAGTGGCACCCCGTCTGAAATTTATCTTGCCATGGAACTGGCGTTGCAAGTAACACAAAGAGAAAAATGTTCATCTACTTTTCACAACGGTATGAGACTCAATAAACAAGTCTCAATTCGTCAGCCGGTAGTTCTGCTTTCCTTGTTCATATCCGTATTTGTTAGAAACCCCCAGTTGAGCTGCGTCTCGGCGTTAGGAACGAAGCTTACCATCTACAACTTGCCGTTAGCACTGTGATCAAAAAACATACGCTAATATCACCACGATAAAATTTATTTGGTTAAAATCCTTTTTGTATAAACCCATATATATTGATCATCAATTGTTATCCATAAGGCAAAATTGTATTCATGTCCTTTAATAGGACGAACGCAGATAAAACTGGCATCAAAGGGATCGTTTATAACATGTTGCTTCATAATCAGCTGAAGATACATGCAATTGTACGAATAAATAGTGACAAAGAACAGGCCACAAATTCATGATATATACCTCGAAAATGAAGTAGGCAGCAAGCCTGTGAACCCGGTTCACAGGCTTGCTGCCTAATGTGAGCGTCACCAAATTAAACAGACCTCTTTTAACTTCAGTTCACCACATGTGTACTTCCCCAAATATCGCCTCTCTCATGGATTGGAACTGAAACTTGTACGCTTGTGCATTTGCTCCCACAATCTCGTCCCAATTAAGGGCAATCTTTGCTTTAAGGAATGGCGGCTCGGTGGAATGAGACCGTTGAATATCGGGCCTAAGTCGTTGTTCCAATGCTGAGCCGCTGTTAGTGGGTTTTTGTTCCGAATTCCATAAGAACGTAGAACTAATGCTGTTTACCTGGATATTGGGTACGGCTGCGTTCATGTAAGGTCACGAGAAAAGGGTCGGGAACAGGTAAAATAGGAACCGGGATTTGTCCTCTTTGCACTGGAAAAGTTGGATTTGACTGCACACTGGGAATGGGATGTGATCACTGGAATGGGAAAAGTCACCTTGAAGCTGAGAATGGGGAAATCTTTTATCTCCTGTTGTTAATCAAAGACTCCTGTGAGCCCACTCGGAAATGTGGAAGTGAACAGTGGTAACCGTAACGCGGAACTCGCACCAAACTACGCTACAACGATTCGTGGACGCCATACAGGAATGAAGTGTGACGTGAAAGGTATAGAACATTGTTCGCATTGTGTTTGGTTGGCCAAGGAGTCGAAATATCAATCGCATTTAACAAGAAAGCCATAATGGCTTAATAAGCAGTGTGGACATCAACCTTGGAATAAGGAATTCCCTGGAGTTGTTTCTCGGTAGCCCCGGGTTCAACTCCTCGGCTTTGTTTGTAAATAGCCAGCTAGTCTGCCTCCTGCCAGTTGGGATTTTTATCTATGTTATGTTCTATTTGATTTGCTGTAGACATGCAAAAATTAATTTGAAAAAATTAAAATTAATACTTGCTTACTTTTTTTTTTCAATTTTCCATGATAATTTGACAAAAAAAGCAATAAATCTTCATTTTGTCGATTTCGGGCTCCGTTAATTTTTTTTAGACTAAGAGTACGATTAGGGACACTTCATGATGTAAGTCTAGCAATCAAGTAGTGATTACTGGCTGACAATTTTTTTTTTTTTTTTTTGCTTTTTTTCTTATTTTCGTTATTCCTTCTTCTCAGTTATCTCAAAAGATTGAAGTCCAATTGCAGAATAAAAGTTTCATTCCCACTCCAAACTGACCATCATCAAACATAATTACACGTCACACACATTGAAAAGCAAAAGTTACCATTTATTTACACCTCACTTCATGGTATATTACAAATCTACTTGCAAGTAAATAAAAATTTACTTGTGTCACAAAACATTCTGTTCCTTATAATGTTAATATTATAACACTGATATGCTAAAATCATACAAAAGAGTGACATCACTTGAAAACATTTTTGTTGAACAGATTAATTTAATATCATTTAGTAGCTTCACCCTACAATATAATTTCTATTTAACAAAATTTAGCTGCTTACAGTAAATTATATAAGAGAAAATAAATTTAAGAAATTTTCTTGGCCTTTTGAGCCCTTACAAATTAAGAACATAACTGTTTCGTAATACAATAATAATATATAATGTAGATATAGTAGAATGCAACAAATGTCAAAACCATCTTAGTTTTGAACTGCTCCACAGTATTTTCATTTACAAAATCTCTGTTGCCCAACAAAAACAATCAAATAAAAGACATTTGAGATGTAACCTGCTACTGGCCTCTAAAACAAGGTGCAGATATAATTATTTCTCAAAATCGCCTTCTTACAAAAATTCAGAAATTTCTGAATCAACAATGAGAATTTTATCGATATTATATCACAGGTGACATGTCAAATGAGCTCAAATATCTGGATTCGGTTGTTGCGGCAGTCACACACAACTATCCTCCCATCACTAAGATTGGCTGTAGACACTGGGAAATAAAACTCTCCTACCTCCCCTCCTTTTGCTCCAAACTTCGTTACAAACTTTCCGCTCAGCTCGAACACCTGAACCCTGTGATTCCATGAATCACAAACCAACAGATACCCATCTCTATTAACCGACAAGTAACTAGGCCAATTGAACTCACCCTCCTTGTTCCCCTTCTTACCGAATTTAAACACAAAATTTCCCTCCAGATCAAACACTTTGATACAGTGTTCACCCCTGTCTGAGACAATAAAATATTGCTCCGTCTGGATACAGTGAGAGGGACGGGACAAAGAGCCTTGTCCGCCAAATTTACGTTTGAACTGCCCACGAGGGAAAAATATCTTAATAAATTTGTTACCTTTATCGACCACAATAATATCACCGTTACTGGTGACAGATAAACCTACAGGTACCTGAAGTTGGTGATCAGAGTTTCCTTTGTCACCAAACTTGCTAAGAAACTCGCCATTCCCACTGAACACCTGGACCCTGTTGTTAAGATAGTCCGCAACTATAATGTTACCATTGCTATCAAAAGCTATGCCTGAAGGGTATTCAAATTCACCCGGAGCAGGTCCCCCTCCACCAAACGATCTTAAGTGGGTACCGTCACTGCTGAATACCGATACCCTGTCATTACCCCAATCAGTTACTGCTATTTCATTTTGATTATTCACAGCCACCCCACATGGTACATTAAGCTTTCCAACAGACTGCCCGCGTTCTCCAAAAGATAGCACAGGTCTGAACCGCCTGGTTTGGATCTGAACCTCAAAAAAACTGCCATGAACATGTTTTCCTTCAAACCCAGTGATGGCTTTTCTCTTTATCTCTATATTTATTTGCTTTTCTCTTTATCCCGACCCCCTTAGTGGTTAACATGCTAAGTACTTCTTTATTTTCAGTAAAATTAAACCGAGAGATGCGTTCAAGGTCAATTTTACCTTGGGCTTCTTGCTCCTGAAGAATCGTGTCCAATATTTCATTATATCCCAGGATTTCAGCGCTGGAACTTCGTCTCAAAAGTTGTTTGGTTTCCTCGATGGCTTCGATGGCTTCGATGGCTTCGATGGCTTCGCCTTTTCTCAACGCGAAACACTCGAGCGATTCTTTCGCTTGATTATCAACTTCGCTAAAAGTGTCCTGCTTCCTCGCTTCAATGATTGCCATCATCTGATCTGCAGTCGCCTGCACTTTGCTTTTTACGTCAGCTACTTGCGCCTGAACATCAATGCTGCTTTGGTCGAGTTCACTGATTTCATTTCTCTTTTCCTCTGCTTTCTTGTCAAGCGATTCTATCAGAGACTCCATTTGTATCCTGTGTTCATTTGCTCCATCTTCCAGAAGCACTTTGGCGTGACCATCGTGAAGTGCTACAACACAAGCGTTGCAAATGGCAACTTTACAGTCCTTGCAAAATACCTTCAGCGCCTTGTTTTTGTGGCGTTTAGTCTGGAAAAACGCTGGTTGCTTTAGCACGTCTTCAATGTCCTGATCTGGAAAGTCTTTTATCGCCAACACTCGATGTTCTTTATTTGTTTGGATAAAGTTGTGTGGCGAGATGCACTCTTCACACCAGAACGCATAGCACTGGAAACAGTAGAAACAGTTGGCGCTTCTCTTGTCGCAGTTTCTACATTTCGCGCCACTTGTGTTGCACTCTTTAACGGCCAAGATATCCAGGATGCTGTTTATTCTGAAGTTGGTGGGAAACTCGCTGGGATTTCCACTTTCCGGGATCCTAATTTCCTTGCGGCATTCTGGACATGATATGACATCTTGTCTTGGACTCGTTCGATGAATCGCGTTTAGGCATTTAAGCCGGGATTTAAGACAGAAGCTGCGCAAGCAAAGCAGCTGTTTTGGCTCGGTAAAGGGGCACATACACACAGAACAGGATTCTTCATCCTGAAGATTATCGAGCAAAGTCTTGCTATCCATAATGAAGGACGCGAAGCGAAGGTTTGGAATTAAAAATAACGCAGTTAAGAGATCAAGGAAGTTTTGGTTGTTGACGGGATGTTATTTCTTTTCTGACTTATAATACCGGTATGGACCAATCACAGAGCGGTCATTGCAATGTTTTGAAGTTACATTGTATTAAGAATGGTTTCAAAAATATCCTGAATTTCTGGGAATTGTTTATGCGACCAAGAGAGCATGACAAAATGTTTTTACATGAGAATGCCTATGGGCAATGTTTGAGAGATTTTCGGACTATATTACCACATGTAAACATGTAAACATTGAATCGTGGCCCTCGATGCCTCGCTCTAGTGCTACTCGACCCAGATCGTCTGAGGCAGCCGGCATTTTGGAATAAGGTGTATGGAAGGAGTCGAAAACAATTTTGAAATATATGGGCTTTGAAATGTGCTTAGTTTATTGGATTGCCGCCAGCCAAACTGTATATTGAAAACAATGACAATTTTTTTGGTCAGATAAACAGAAGAAGGTCAAGAAGTAGATTAACGAAGCAAAAAGTTGCATTAATTTAATTTTTATTAGGGATTTTTACAAACATTTAATACGTACTTGACGTATTGCAGTCCGGTCTTCCCAGCTTGAGCGAGCGCCAACTCCAGCTTCTTCGGATGGCTTCAACATCGTATGAAATTTGTTGCAGTTCTGGTATACGGCAGTTAAACTACTTGCACTTCTAATAAGCTTAAAGAGATATAGATATTTATGGCAACAATCGCTATAATGTACACAAGAAAACAAAATCGAACACTTTAAAAAACGTCTTTCAAGCGCTCAACTGGAGTAAACGTATTTTAAACGATGGTATTTTTTCCAAACCTGGAATGAAGTTAGTTTGTGGTTCCATGGCAAGGTATTCAAAACAAACAACGAAATATTGCGGTGAAACTGCTTCCGACTAACGAAATGTTTCGAACTCGTAGCAACTCTTGGTTTCAGTTTATTTTCCGACACTTCTTCGTTACCAGACTTCTAGCGGCTTTTTAGACCCTCAGGAGCGGGCACCCTTTGCTTCCTTATATGGAGATGGGCATAGTTTCTTCTTACGAGGTTCGCACAATTGATCGAGTTTGGTTCGTACCCAGGGTGGATATATGCGTTATTGACCAAGCGTGAGGTCAAGATGGCTGGATATTGGCCAAGTTCTTTTTTTGCGTTTTTATGGACCGAGACGAAGTCGAGGTCCATAAAAACGCAAAAAAAGAACGAGGTCAATATCTAGCCATCTTGACCGAACAAGCTTGGTCAATAAAGGATTTATTACATGGCTTTACCTTCAAGTTAAAACTACAACAACAAAACAAAACAGGACATGAAACTGCTCTGCTCGGAAAGAAATTCTTCATAGCCGGCCGGTGCAAGATTTATTTTCAGCGCATTTTTGGATTAGCCTTAAAGTACTTGAGACGATTGATCCTTACGGCAGTAAAACAGACGAAACCAAAAAAATGGATATAGGCCTGGAAGTGAATCCTTTTGTAATCCTTTTCAGCTTCTACTCTCTTGTAGACGGTAGACAATGTGCCGAAAAACCTAGTGTAAATCCAACATTTTGTTTAAAACATGATGTTTTCGAGATGACAAAAACAGAGCAGCATATCAGTGTGGGCATGGCCTCTGAATCTGATATGAAGTAACTTCAGATATATACATTTTTTAATTTTTTTTACAAATTCTAAAACGGCGGGGAAATCGACAAGAGGACACTATGTCCTACCTTACTATTTTCGAGACGACAAAAATGGCGGGAATTGAAAACATGGTAGTGTAGGCAAGGCATAAAAAGTAAGTCAACGTGTAAAAGCAAGATATAACGTACTATGTGGAAATATGGTTTACCGCCGAGGACTCGAAGACCGGTCTCCTGCTTTCAAGGCAGACGTGATAACCACTACAAATCTACACTACAGGCGAAAAAAAAATTACCTGTATTGCTTTGCGAATTTCATTTGAAAAAATTCAAACACAATTTGTTTATTTATTTTTGGTTTTATTTTACAAATTCGCTAATGGCGGGTAAACAGACAAGACGGGACATATTTGAGACCAGTTTTGTCTATCATCCCTTTCAGAGAAAGAGCAAAAGTTCCACGAGGAAAATCGCTAAAAAAGAGTTCAGATTGGATTAAAGAAAAGAAGGAGAGAAGAAGACGACAGGAAAAGTAAGGGAAATCTTTGTTAAAGTGATGAAGTGATGTTAAGGGCAGTTTGGAACACAAAAGAAAATTATTTAGCTCACTGAAGTATTTTTTTCAAAATCTCAGAAACTGCTCAAGTAAAGCAAGGGTAACAAAAGCTTTGAATAACTTAAAAAGAGTAGTTTTCAATAGAGTGTTGTTAAACCAAAACCAAAGAAATTACTCTGACCAATCGAAACAGACGTAAACAGCGCAATGAGCCAATTAGAAATTCGAAACAAATATCTGTAACTGGTGCCAAGCGCGGGAAAATACGTGAGAGAAATCACGATTGGTTTTGGTTCTGTTTCGTTGGTTAAGAAAGTGGCGCGAGTTTTGCCAACCAATCACTGAGCGCAATAAAGCAAAACTTGAACAAAGCAAACGCGAAATTACTTTTTGACACTCGGTTGGAAACCGCCTACTAGAGGAGCAACTTGCGGATTTCAATTTTTGGCAATCTTGGGAAGTCAAAAGTTATCTCTATAAATCCCAGCTCGGATTTCTGCCAACTAAATATTGCCTTAGGGAGCCTTGGCAATATTTAGTTGGAAGTCGTCGGCTAAGTGTCAGACATCTTCTGTTTAGGCATCCTTCGGAGGCTTGGACAAAATGTTAGTATTCTTCTCACACATGTTCATGATAATTTTAAAATACCTAGCGTCATTTGTGCCCTGTTGCATGAAAAGCTGTCCTTCATCTTCGCCAATTGGAATATAGTTATTCTTCTGACCTCGTTTTCGTGAACGATTTCAGTTTGATGAGATGAACTTCAATTATTTTTTCTTGATTCTAGGGAAGTGAGGCCAGACTCCAGGTACACGGGACGAAAAAGAAAATTCATCTTTTGACGTCTTTTGACACCTTGGGACGCGACCAGGGAATTTGCCCTACCATAATAATTTCAGGCCAGGAAAATTAAACCAGCAGCGAAACATGCGTCACGGTAATCTGCTGGGAATTAAATGGTCATTTACAGTTTTGTGGGTGAATATGGTCACATTTGACGTAAAAAAATCTTTTGACGTGGACTAACAAAAAGACAATCTTAATTATGACAAATAGATGGAAACATGCCGTACCTGGCTCTTAATATTCCTACCAAATGGCGTTGGGAAAGTAAAAAGGAAGGACGAAAATTGTTTGGCAAAAGCTGTGTCACGTAATCTTCAAAAAAGAGTAATGATATAGTTTGCGAGCCAAGTTGAAGGCGAGACTGAACGTGTATGTAACGTGTAACGCCACCTCTGAAATTATCTTACCATAGTAACTGAACTGCGTTGCAGATAACATGAAAAGTAGTATATTCATCTGTTTTTCAAGACATTGTGAGACTGAATAAATGTCTCAATTCCTGGGTGACTCGTCTTTCCTAGTTTGCTCCCTCACTTTTCATCGCTCATATGTTTTGGTGACCCTAGCTGTTGGCGTGGCTACAAGGTTGAGACCGATACAACGTAGAATTACGTTTTAGAGTGTACCATATTTCGGCTGCTTCTCTTATCATTTGTATTTGTTAAGCCGATCAGATCAACAATTGATCCAACGTATACCAGCAGGATTAACGCCACGGTTGTTGCTTAGACTTTACTCACAAGGTTGAGGTCCGTCACTGCACCCAATCTTAGTTACGTTCCTTAACTCCACCCTCCCCTCCCCACATTTTGGTCTAAGCACATCTGGTTCTTCGCCTTCTTTCTTGGTGCCTGAACTGTTGCCCCCCCCCCCCCCCCCCCTGCACTAGCAGTGGTCTTCAGTGGCAGTGGTCTTCAGGGCCCCACTGAATATCACTTTCGTGATGTGGGCTCCCTGTATAAAGATTGTTGTTATTATTATTATTATTATTATTATTATTATTATTATTATTATTATTATTATTATTATTATTATTATCCAGCGTCGCTTTTTTTTTTTTCAACTGTTAACTAACTATTAACTAACTATTTTTCAACTATTATGTCAATGTGAGTGCACAAGTCCTTCAAACGAATGATCTCTTCTTCAAATTTTGTGGCGATTGCTCGGCTAGTCGTTCTAGTCAGGAAGGATCCAATCACCTTGACTTGCACTTTGTTGTCTCACTGGGAAAGTACCATCGGCACATGCCCAACAAGTTTGTTGTCAGCTTGTTGTTACCGTTTTTATCTTACTGTTTCAGTTTCTGTTATTGTTCTTGTTTTAAAATAAAAATATGAAAATTTTGCTTTGTATATTCGGTTGTATCTCAAAAAAAAAAAAATAAGCGCCCTGTCTCGAATAAGCGCCCTCTCTTGGGGTACCGTTACGGGCGCTAAATCGAATCATTATGGATATAAGGGGAGAAAACGAGGGGGCTGGGGAGGGGAGGATTGTGTCTTATTTATTTTTGGTATGAAGGAGGGCTAGTATTTAACAATTTCGTCTGGGGTAGGTATGAATAATAACAATAATAATAATAATAATAATAATAATAATAATAATATTAATAATAATAATAATGATAATAATAATAATAATAATAATAATAATAATAATATGTGATTTATTCACGTGCTATTTTAAGTTTCGCTTGGCTCACAAGTTACGCTACGCGCCCTGTGGTGCTTCTTATGCTGTGCATACAGATAGTTTTACTGCGCATAATAATCATTCAGCTGAAGTTTTCAAATGCGCTTTACAAATGGTATTAATTAAACAATATATATAGTGTTAAAAAGTAAACTGTAAAGGCATAAAAATTAGATCATAAACATCATGCTGACTAATTCTGTTAAAAATTTAAAATCGTATAAAAGTTATTCTGAAGGAATAATCGGGGTATGCTCTTTTAAAAAGGAGAGTCTAAAGTTTCCGTTTAAAAATGTTAATACTGTGTTCCTTCCTGAGTTCCAGAGGTAGTCCATTCCACAATCGAGGAGCCACGGTAGCGAAGGCTCGGTCTACGAGGCTGGGCAACGTTTTAACTGCCAGTGGTTTGAGCGTATAGTTATTTCTTATAAGTGCACAGTCCTCAATCCAGAATCAGTTTTATTTTTGCAAAAAATGTTTACAGGTTTGAGTACCCATCCAACGTTTGCGGAGAACGCTTTTAAGCTAGGTAACATTCTTTACCCAAAATTCTCTTGGGTACGCAAACGCGGAGCAGGTTAAGAAGTTTCAAAACATCACTCGTACCTATCAATTTACGAATTGTGGTCGAGGTCGTGCGATTTCCTATGTTAATTTTATGTTAAAGGGGGTTTGATGTGTGGAAACATCAGTTTGCCACTCGTTAACGTTTGTGAACAATAGTTTGCAAACTTTAACTTGCTCTTAAGTCCTGGTCAAATGGCGCATGGTAGCTGATGATAGTCAAAACTATCATCTATTATCAACAATGAAGCGGGTGGTCAAACGGTTTTAAAAAACTCGAGCTGAGCCGACGATAGTTTACCGTGAGCTTCTAGTGTCAAGCACTCGCTGAGTGTAATTAAGTTAAACATGGCGTCCCATGGATGAATTTTGCGTCGCAAAAGAGGGCGGCAGCTTGCTTCTTTTTCTTTCAGTTGTTGGAAGGACTAACGGAAAATGAATCTAGAGAGCTCTGGGGAGAAAACAGCTCACCGAATAAATAACTATCATCAACGATCCTGCGCGTGGTCAATCGGAAAACACTATCATCAACTATCATGAAGAATTTAAACACGCTCAAAATGAATGATAGTTGATGATGGTCGATGATAGCGCATGATAGTGGGTGGTCTGCTATCATCAACTATCCTTGACTTTCATGCGCTGTTTGCCCAGTGCTTCCACTCGTAAAATCTCAAAACGAGTCGCGTACTCTGCGTCATATAAAGTGCCATTGTGACGTCACCATTCAGTTTGCTCTTTTTCGCGGAACAGATCAGCTGTCTTTTTCGTGTGAAAGGCAAAAAGTCTCATTATGAGAGAGAAGGTATTGGTATTGATTACCGCGATTGGAGTTTTCTTTCTGCTATCAGATTACACTCTTAAAGCGAAACAAGGAGGTAAGATACGTTCACGGTTTCTTTTTTTTATGACTTTAGTTTTTGTCGAACTCGGAGAATCTAAGAGAAGCTTTTTTTCATATCAAAAGGTTTTAACTATTCTCAGCAAATCATGCTCGTTTTCATCACTGTATGTCAAAATAAAAAAGATAAAAGTATGATCAGGCTATAATGGCAAGAATTTTAGTACCGTTTAATTTTAAAAAATTTAATTTACTTTTTTGTACGAAAACCAAACAACTTTCGGTTGCCATGGCAGTTCCATAAGGTGTTCCTCGCGCGCTCGTGTCGCCATCTCATTTTTTTCCTTTTAATTTTTAGCGCGCGCTTAGGCGGGTAAATCGAAATTCGTTTACGCAAGTTTTGACAAGTTTATTTAATTATCATATCTGTCTATATGGATAAATATAAAATTCAGTGGTTCGTATTTGCCGCACGTTGAACAAAAATGGAACACAAAATGATAGCAACACCAAATTTATGCAAGGCGACTGCACAACAGTCATTCGCGCACTCGTGAAGCTAGGGAGTGGGGGACTCAACGAAAGCGCGGATATCCGAAAGGTTCGAAGGGCTGAAAGCATGCACGCAGCATGCCAGTCCCATTCTCCAATTCGGAAACGTCATTGACCTTGTATTCTAAGATCGCGCATTGTACTGGCGGAAACAGACTCATGCGAAAGTATTGACTGCGATCCCCATCTCAAGCTCAAAAGGGTCCCTATATTGTTACGGACATAGAGGCTTGGGCCTGCCTCCCTTGATAATCTTGATCTTCCAAAACGGAAGTAACGCCCCAGAGCTTAACTTGAATTTTAACTGTTGTTAGAGACAGGGTTATCGGACCTGTCACCTGGAGTTTTTCCAGAGACCGCTAAATTGGGGGAACTTGTAAGTTCTGTTGCGCATGCCCGCATTCTCCTATCGCTAATCGAGACCCTTCCTTTCTTTCTAAAGACTAGGGCTAAACGCTCGCTTTCTCGTGTTAACACTCGCGTTGGAAACCACAAATTGGTGTGTGAATGTCGAAAGAAGAGTCTGCAAACTATGTCCGTATTGGCACTAAAATACAATAAATTAAACAAACGAACGAGCGGATTGATGGACAAATGAATGAAGAAATAAATAAATAAACAAACAAACAACTACATAAATAAAAACGATCTTCTTATGAAACGATCACGACTGAAGCCAGTAGTAATGCTTCTATGTTAAACAAATAAAGCAACTAACTATTGCAAGTGTTAACAAAAGATATATCCTTGCACGTTTTGGGCATGCGTACAAAGCAAGGCAAAAAGGCTCTCTGGTTTAACCCGAGTATACTCTTCCCCTTTTAGAGTAACAGTATTGAACAGTACCAAGGCTTTCTCTGCTGGTTAGTGTAAAGCCTTTCGTTCGCAAAGGTAGCACTTACTAGCTAAAGGGTAATAAACTAGTGGCTTTGAGCTTTGAGTATACAGCTATCTCAATTAACGTTGTCGGATTAAAATCAAGCTTAAAGACAAGACCGCAATGTTTTGTGGGATCATTTTTTATGAATAATTTCATCAAAATCATCCCTGCACGTGTAGGTCATTGTACTGCTAATTACAACCTATTGTTTTCTCCAGGCATGACTGATTTTGATGAATTTATTCGTAAAAATCCCACGTAAACTTTCGGTCTTGTCTTTTAGCTTCGTGCTTTGAACCGACAACGTTAGTTGAAATGACTGTAAAGGGTACTGCAGAGATCCTGTGATACCCCTTTGAAGTATAGTACAGCCACGGTGCTGTTTGTTTCTTGTTTTTGGTGCTGTTTTTCACCAATGAATATGGATTTCCGATGAAAACAAGAACTAGGGGTTTATGCATCAGTCCATACCAGCAGAGCCCATACTAACCCCCCCCCCCCCCCCTTCCCCGTCTGGGTATTGATGAGGCATGTTTCCTCACTGTACGTCCCAGGAGCCGGGCATTTGTCCATCCCAGAGCCGGGTGGGCTCAGTCAAATGAGATATAATCAAAGAAGCATAAAAGTGAATTGCGTAATATTTTGCTATTGTCGGGATTTGTTGTTTTAAAGTGGAATTTGTTCTTACATATAATGGAAAATTGAAACTTTTTCGGAAATAATTATGTTCCTGTTGTTTGAATTTGGAAAGGGAAATGCATTAAATATAGTAATTGCTAGGCCTACAAGCAAGCTTGCGTTCTTGCTCCCTAAACCCCGCCTAGGTAAGCTCACTCGCACACTACCAACTACGCCCTCATGAAACTGTACAATAGTGACATTATTTAGTCTTACAATGAATAATTAAAGAAGCATAAAGGTGAACTGCATAATATATTGCGATTGTCGGATACTTTATGGAATTCGTCGTTAAATTTGAATGTTGTCCTATCATATTATGGAAATTGAAACTTTTGCTGTTCCTGTTGTTTGAATTTCAAGGGGAAATGCATTAAATAGTAACTGCTAGGCATATGAGCAAGCTTGCTTTCTTCCTCCCTAATCCCTGCCTAGGTAAGCTCACTCGCACACGACCAACTACACCCTCATGAAACTGTACAATAGTGATATTATTTAGTCTTACTATGATTAAAAGTGCAGTCCATAGGAGGCAGCGTGCTCGAGTGGTTAGGGCGTCAGACTTTGAAATAAAGAAGTCCCTGGAGTTGTTTCTCGGTAGCCCCGAGTTCAACTCCTCGGCTTTGTTTGCATATAGCCAGCTGGTCTGCCTCCTGCCAGTTGGGATTCTTAACCATGTTATGTTCTATTTAAAATAATTATTTGTTTCTTCCTGTTTTGTTTCATTATCCCTGAAAAGCCGCTTTTGGGGAGAGGATTATTAAGTATATTATTATTACATGTATTATTATTATTATTATTATTATTATTATTATTATCATTATCATTATCATTATCATTATCATTATCATTATCATTATCATTATCATTATCATTATCATTATCATTATCATTATCATTATCATTATCATTATCATTATCATTATCATTATCATTATCATTATCATTAGCATTGTGTAGCTTGGAAAATGGCGAGCTTTAATATATAAAAAAGAATTGTATGAAAATCTTGGATTTTTTCTGTACTGAAGGATAAACTTGGATTACAGCATTTGACATTCCAGGACAATAATGCTAGACTCTTTAATTGCCTCCCAGAAATTATTAGAAAATGCAAAACTTACAGTTCTTTCCCGAGACTGTTTAAGACTTTACTGCCCTTTAATAGTTGCTTACTTGTTTTTCAATTTTCCACAATCTACATACTAGGTAATTTAACATAAAAAGCAATAAATATTCGATTTGTCTATTTTTTGCCTGATTAATTTTGCTTGACTGACAATACGATTAGGGACACTTGATAAAGTAAATTTAGCAATCAAGTAGTGATTATTGGATAACATTTTTTTTTTTCTCATTTCTTCTTTTATCTCAAAAGATTGAAGTCCAAATGCAGAAATAAAAGTTTCATTCCCACTCCGAACTGACATCATCAAACATAATTACACATCACACATATTTTAAAACAAAAGTTACCTTTTATTTACACCTCACTACAAGGTATATTACAAATCTACTTGCAAGTAAATATAAATTTACTTATGTCACAAAACATTCTGTCCCTTGTAGTGTTAATCTCATTACACTGACATGCTAAAAACATACAAAAGAGTAAAATCAGTTGAAAACATTTTTGTAAAACAGATTTATTTACAAGCACTAGCCTCACCCTGCAATGTGCTAATTTTCTTAAGCCCTCAGTTTAACAAGATTCAGCTGCTTAAACAGTAATATAAATGACAATAAATTTAAGGAATATTCTCGGCCTTTTGAGCCCTTAAAAATCACGCCATTAACAAAATCTATGTTACAAGCAAGAAGATCACTGTTTCGTCATACAATAATAATATATTATGTAGATATAGTAGGATGCAATAAATGTCATAACATATTACAGATTTGAAAACTCCACAGCTCATTCATACACAAAATCTGTTGCCCAAGAAAAACAATCAAATAAAAGACATCATTTGAGATGTAACCCGCTACTGGCCTCTAGAAAACACTACAAATATAATTATTTTTTAAAATCGTCTTCTTACAAAAATCTAGAAATTTCTGAATCAACAATGAGTATTTACTCGATATTATATCACAGGTGAAATGTCAAATGAGCTCAAATATCTGGATTCTATGATTGTGGCAGTCACACACAACTATCCTTCCATCACTAAGATTTGCTATAGACACTGGATACATAAACTCTCCTTTCCCACTGCCTTTTGTTCCAAACTTTGTTACAAACTTTCCGCTCAGCTCGAACACCTGAACCCTGTGATTCTCTGAATCACAAACCATCACATGTCCATCTCTGTAAGTGTTAACCGACAAGTAACCAGGAGAATTGAACTCACCCTCCTTGTTCCCCTCCTTGCCGAATTTAAACACAAAATTTCCCTCCAGATCAAACACTTTGATCAGTACAGTGTCCACCCATGTCTTTTCCTTCTGCACCTGATTGCTGTGTCTTAATTTGGTTAAAAACAGTTTTTACAGAACCGATCCCTTTGGTGTTTAACATGGTAAGTAGTTCTTTATTTTCAGTAAAATTAAACCGAGGAATGCGTTCAAAGTCACTTTTACCTTGGGCTTCTTGTTCCTGAAAGATCGTGTCAAATGTTTCATTAAATCCCAGGATTTCAGCGCTCGAACTTCGTCTCAAAAGTTGGCTGGTTTCCTCGATAGCTGATTCAATGATTTGAAGTTGATTTTCAGCTTCGCCTTTTCTCAACGCGAGACACTCGAGCGATTCTTTCGCTTGGTTATCAACTGCACCAAAAATGTCCTGCTTCCTCGCTTCAATGATTGCCATCATCTGATCTGCAGTCGCCTGAACTTTGCTTTTTACGTCAGCTACTTGCAGCTGAACATCAATGCTGCTTTGGTCGAGTTCGCTGATTTCATTTCTCTTTTCCTCTGCTTTCTTGTCAAGCGATTTAATCAGGGACTCCATTCGTAGCCTGTGTTCATTTGCTCCATCTTCCAGAAGCACTTTGGCGTGACGGTCGTGCTCTGTTAAAGCACAAGCATTGCAAATGGCAACTTCACAGTTCTTACAAAAGAACTCCAGCGCTTTGTTTTCGTGGCGTTTAATCTGGCAAAACGCTGGTCGCTTTAGCACGTCTTCAATATCCTGATCTTGAAAGTCTTTTATCGCCAACACTCGATGTTCTTTATTTGCTCGGATAAAGTTGTGTGGCGAGATGCACTCTCCACACCAGAAGGCGCAACACTGGAAACAGTAGAAACAGTTGGTGCTTCTCTTGTCGCAGTTTCCACATTTCACGCCAGTTGTGTTACACTCTTTAATGGCCAACACATCCAGGAGACTGTTTATTCTGAAGTTGGTGGGAAACTCGCTGGGATTTCCACTTCCTGGGATCCTAATTTCCGTGCGACATTCTGGACATGATATGACATCTTGGCGTGGACTCGTTCGATGAATCCCGGTCAGACATTTAAGGAAGAAGCTGTGCAAGCAAGGCAGCTGTTTTGGCTCGGTAAAGGGGCACATACACACAGAACAGGATATAGTTCATCATGAAGATTATCAAGCAAAGTCTTAATATCCATGATGAAGGACGCGAAGTGAAGGTCTTGAATTCAAAATGATGCAGTTGAGAGAATTCTTTATTATGCGTTCAAGAAAGCATGACCTATTAAGAAGCTCAGTGCCAAGATGTTTTCAAATCAGACTGCCTTGGGGCAATGTTTTAGAGATTTTAATTTCTGCGTCTGTTTTTCTTTAAGTCGCTGTTATCCGTTGAAACTTTTACCTGAAACTTGTGTGCAACGGCGCTGCGAAACAAGTTTCACAAAGTCTGTGGTGTTACACGGTGAAACTCTTGTTTTTTCACCAATGCGAACGCTGGGGAATTCATATTTTTACAAACTTTTTAAAAAACTTTATTAGTACTAATAAATTGTTTTTGAGCAAAAAACTTTACTAGTTTATATATAAATATTTATTTTCCAAAAATTAAATTATATAGCTATATACTGATAAATGGAAAATCTTGCAAAAAAGGAAATTTCGTTTTTTGCCCTATGAATTTATTAGTATATCTTTAATAATAAGTATACTGTTAAATAGGATTTTTTGCAAAAAAGAAATCCACTTTTCTGCCAGATAAATTTACTAGTATATGATATTATTACAAGCTTAAAGGCTGCGGAAATCGGGAAAAGAAGCACATTTCCTTTCCACCCGTTTGCCATTTACCAGTGTTTTATACACTTAAAATATACTAGTAAACAAATCGGGCAAAAAAGCGCATTTCTTTTCCAGCAGTTTACCATTTACTAGTGTTTTATATAGTTAAAAGATACTAGTAAACAAATCGGGCAAAAAAGCGCATTTCCTTTCCACCAGTTTGCCATTTACTAGTGTTTATATAGTTAAAACAAATCGGGCAAAAAAGCGCATTTCTTTTCCACCAGTTTGCCATTTACTACTATTTATATAATTAAAAGATACTAGTAAACAAATCGGGCAAAAAAGCACATTTCCTTTCCACCAGTTTTCCATTTACTAGTGTTTATATAATTAAAAGATACTAGTAAACAAATCGGGCAAAAAAGCACATTTCCTTTCCACCAGTTTTCCATTTACTAGTGTTTATATAGTTAAAAGATATTAGTAAACAAATCGGGCAAAAAAGCACATTTCCTTTCCACCAGTTTTCCATTTACTAGTGTTTATATAGTTAAAAGATACTAGTAAACAAATCGGGCAAAAAAGCACATTTCCTTTCCACCAGTTTTCCATTTACTAGTGTTTATATAATTAAAAGATACTAGTAAACAAATCGGGCAAAAAAGCACATTTCCTTTCCACCAGTTTTCCATTTACTAGTGTTTATATAGTTAAAGATACTAGTAAACAAATCGGGCAAAAAAGCGCATTTCTTTTCCACCAGTTTGCCATTTAGTAGTGTTTATATAGTTAAAAGATACTAGTAAACAAATCGGGCAAAAAAGCGCATTTCCTTTCCACCAGTTTGCCATTTACTAGTGTATATATAGTTAAAAGATACTAGTAAACAAATCGGGCAAAAAAGCGCATTTCTTTTCCACCAGTTTGCCATTTACTAGTGTTTATATAGTTAAAAGATACTAGTAAACAAATCGGGCAAAAAAGCACATTTCCTTTCCACCAGTTTTCCATTCCCTAGAGTTTATATAGTTAAAAGATACTAGTAAACAAATCGGGCAAAAAAGCACATTTCCTTTCCACAAGTTTTCCATTCCCTAGAGTTTTTTTTTTTTTTTTTTTTTTTTTAACTTGCAACACGAAGAACACTACTCTACAAAACAAGACGAACACTACTTACAATACCACCTACAAGACGTTACTTATACTACTTACTATATAATACTTCCTTAGACTGCAATTCTTACACTACTTTTTACAGTTTTTTTCGCTTACACACCTATGTACCTATTAAATTATAATTCAAAATGGGTTTCCATTTAGCCTCTAGCATCTTCCTATTATTAACCTTAGCCGCAATGTGACATGCAGTTTCATATTTTCTTTTAACTAGTTCCTTATACGAAGGGAAAAAAGGAAGACTATTATTCCTACGGCAATTCCATAAATGTAGCTTACCTAAAACGATTAAGTAATTAAACAGAGAACAATTAGTATCTGTGACACCAATTAAAATAGTCTTTAACTCAAGTTTCCTTTGTTCTTTGGCTATAGCGATCCAATAAGATTCAAATTCTTCCCAAAATGCATGTGAGTAAACACAGTAAAAGAATAAGTGATCAATTGTTTCCTCACTAGTATTGCAAAAAGTGCAAAGATCGCTTTGTATTAAACCTATCTTAGCTAAGCGGGAATTTGTGAATAAAATGTCATTTAGTATTTTAAATTGAAAGCATTGCACATATGTCTCGCAGATACAGGACCTTATTAATGAGAAGGCCTTTTTTGTTTCCACATCATCAATAGAAAATTTTGATTTCAACTTTGTGAAGCCTCTGGACTCTGTCGCCTTACTTGATATAAGCAAACCGTAGAAATCCCTAGACTTGCTTAGTGCTGGATCAAAGATTTTATCGCCGATTTTAAATTGCAGTGATCTGACATGATCTTTCTTAATTTCCTGGCATCGAATTCTTAGATGACTTGGTACTGCGCAACGAACACCAGTCCAGGTCAGAAAGTTGGAATCTTTTAAACCATTACGTTTTGCAAGGTTAAAGGACTCTGTGTTACTCAAATCAAATTTTAAGTCGCTTAAAAGAACAATATTTGCGCTATTATAATTATAATAGAATAAAGGTTTACCGTTTACTCTAATGTTATGATTGTTCCAGATGATTGTTTCACGTAGACTTACAAGATCAAATCTAGAACGAAAATCTGACCACCAGTGTAACATCTCCTTATAAAATATTGGGGAAATGTTATAGTCATTAATATTATAATCACAATGAAGAAAAAATTCTCCACCCAAAGGTTTTAGTAAATGTAATAGATACGCTTTCCAGGGATAAACATTATCGCTTAGAAATCTTCCAATCCATGAAAGTCGGAGTGACATAATTGACGTTGTAAAATCAGTTACCTTTAGGCCACCAAATTCAAAATCATTTATTACTGCTGTCCTGGCGATTTTATCAGGACCCTTCCAAAGAAAATTATATATAATTGATTGAAGGGCCTTTATGAACTCCAAAGGAGAAGGAAGAATTGACGAGATGTATAGAACTTTAGGAAGTAATAAACTCTTAATAATTGTAACTTTACCAAACAGAGAGAGGCCTCTCCAACTCCACAAGCGTATCTGAGATTTAATTCCTTTGAGCTTATCGTAGAAATTGTTTTGCACTGATTCTTCGTTATCGTAACTAAAGTGAACCCCTAAAGCTTTTACAGTTTTACGCCATTTCAATCCTAGAGGTGTTTCGATGTTATTACGGGAGGAGCCAATCCACATTGCTTCGGTTTTTGTATAATTCACATTTAGGCCAGAACATTTTTGGAATTGATCAAGTAACTTAAAAAGGTATTGAGCAGATCTGATATTCGACACAAAAGCTGTTAAATCATCTGCATACTGCACCATTTTGAATTCTTTTTCATCTATTTTAATTCCATCTATTTCTGAACATGAGCGAATAGCGACTGCTAGTAGTTCCACAGCAATGATAAACAGGTAAGGAGAAAGGGGGTCTCCCTGCCTTACACCTCGACTTATTTCAAAGCTAGCTGAGAGCGTTCCATTGTTGATAATACAACTTGTTATGTTACTGTAAAAGGTTTCTATCCGTCTTGTAAGACTGGATCCAAATCCAAAGACTTCTAAGCATTTAAACATAAAATTCCACTCCAGACTATCAAAAGCTTTCTCAAAATCTATAAAAAGTAGCAATCCAGGGATATCATAAGTTTTCGTGTAATTCATTATATCTAGAATTGATCTTGCGGCTTCCCCTATATAGCGACCTGAAACGTACCCAGTTTGATTGCTATGAATGATTTCGGGTAAAACTTTGACAACACGGGTCGCTATAACTTTGGACGCAATTTTGGCGTCGACGTTAGTCAGGGATATTGGCGTCCAATTTTCTAAGTAAGTCCTATCCTTGTCCTGTTTCTCAATAAGAGTAATCACTGCCTGTCTCTGAGATGGGGACATTTCCTTCTTCATAAAAGCTTCATTAAATGAATTAATCAAAGTATCATTCACTAAGTAATGGCCAAAAGGTGTTATAAAATTCAATGGGTAACCCGTCGTTGCCTGGCGTTTTTGCAGTTGGAAAGGTTTTGAGAACGTTCTGGCATTCTTCCGCAGTTATTCTACCCTCACATAGTTATTCTTGAATCATGTGAAATACTGGGTAAATTTGGATTATCGAAAAAAATCGATGATTCTGCATTATCTAGATTAACATTTCTACTACGATATAAGTTCTTATAAAATTTGCGTTCTGAATCCATAATCATAAAGGGGTCAGTAGAAATTACACCGCTAATGTGCAGCTTTCTTACGTGCTTTTTAACATGGTTGCGTTTCTCGAGATTTAAAAAATATTTGCTATTCTTTTCAGCGTGTTCGTGCCATCGAGCTCTTGCGCGTAGTATAATCCCTTCTACTTTGTCCTCGTACAGTGCTTCAAGATCCTGCTTAGATTTTTCTAGTGCCAGACGCGTATTATTACAAGGATTTGTGTGAAACATTAGGACTGCCTCCTGATAACGTTTATTTAATTCCTCTTCTTGTTTCCGTCGAATGGAAGCTATTTGTTTGGAGAATATGATGGAGTTTGACCTTATATTAAACTTGATCCAATCCCACAAAAGTCTGGGATCATGTATATCTTTACCTGCATCCAGCCAGGTCGGTAAATTGTTTGTTATCATATGTTTATAATTTTCATTTGCCAACAGAGAAGTGTTTAGTTTCGAGAAGCCAGCTCCTCTTCCACTTGATTCATATTTCTTCAAGTTCTAAAAAAATAGCGGAATGGTCTGTTTTGATCGAGGGTATGATATCGACCTTAGTTACCAAATCATGTAATTTATCGGATATGAGCCAGTAATCTAGTCGGCAAAATATAAAAGGTGAACAACGCCCCCAGGTAAAGCTTTGCAATGTTGAGTTTTTTAGGCGCCAAATGTCGTGCAGACTGAATTCATTTTGCAATTCATCTATAGAGTTGATTACATATTTTCGAGGAATCGGTAAACCGCCTTTTTTGTCAAGTGTGATGTCGAGAGGACAATTAAAATCTCCACCCATAATAATGTTTTCTTCATTACCAAATTCGTCATTTCTTAATAATTTTGATAAATTGCGATAAAATTTAACAGCATCGGCGTCTTTGTTTGGGCCATGTATGTTTGCAATTGTGTATATCTCATTGTTAATAGCGGCTTTTAGAACAATAAACCTGCCATCCGAACTTATTTCACTCTGTTGAATAACAATGTTCAAACTATTCTTTATGAGAATTGCAACACCTCTAGCATTTGTACTGCCGTGTGAAAATAAAACAGAAGCGCCCCACTCTTTTCGCCACTGATCCTGTCGTTCTGTTGTGGAATGAGTTTCTTGTAAAAATATTAAATCGGCTTTTTGCTTTCTACACCAGGAAAAAATTGCCCTACGCTTATGAAAGTTGCTTAGGCCTCTAACGTTCAAGGAAAGAAATTTGATGCTTTCAGGCTTAGCTTTCGAATTATGCATTCTTAATGCAAGAATAGTTCAGTGTTATCACATTTATAATAGGTGCTATTTGCTCGGAAAATGAATAAAATAGCAAAACAAATGTAAAAGTAGTAAGAGAATAATTTAAGTTTTGAACAAGAAGTACAACACAGACACAAAACAACAACACACAAAATATGCAAACAAACGAAAGCGCACTTACCATCTCGGTTGCAGCACACTTTCGCCGAGATCTCCATGGCAAATGGTTGTGTTATACTATGGTATTAAAAGTGACCAGCAGTTTTGCCTGCGCCGAAATTGTAAACAAAACTATAAATTATACAGTTCATTTAGCTATAAATACAATTACGTAGAATATAATGACAGCAAAACAGCAACATAAGGATTACTCATGTCTGATTTTAAAGGATTTGAGACCTTCAGAATCGATTTCTTTATACAGTATCTGCGCGGGAACTGACCATGGGATGAACGCGAACTGGACTCCTTCTCTTTCTTTAAGTTGCTTTAAATGATCTTTCCGTAGTTTGGCTCTTTCACTTCGAACTGATTTTGACACGTCGTCGGATATGAATATCTGACTGTCGCAGAAAGGGTTATCTTTCAGGGTGTTCGCTGCAGCCTTTAAAATTCGTCCTTTATCAGGATATCTAAGTAAGTAGACATGGATAGGCCTTGACTGCGGAGCGGTAGCGCTTGCAGCCGCTTGGTTGATCTTCGTACGGTGCGCTCGCATGACTTCAATATTATCGAGGCCCATGTGCTTACTGAAAAGTTCTTCCTCTAAGAATTCTTCTACGGAGCTGCAATCTTTTTCGGCGCCTTCTTTCAAACCCCATATGACCACGTTGTTCCTCTTGGACCTGTTCTCCAAGTCATCAATTTTGTTGTTGAGGGCGTCTATCTCTTTGCGGTTCGCCTTTTCTGCAAGGGCGCTTTTAACCTCGGTCACATCGTGGTCTAAAAGTTTATAACTATCTTTCAATTCGACGACATCCTGAGCGGTTTTCTTCTGACTTTTTTCCAAACTTTCTAACTTCATCAGGATGGCGCTCAACTTTGACTCTTGTTCATCTTTAGCGGCGAGCAAGTCGTCTATCTTTGAAAGTACTGCGTCTAGCTTCGCTTCAGTGTCGGGCATTTCGGTTCGTTGCTTTGCTTTAGACCTTATCCGTCTAGCAGACATTCGCTTGTCACCAATTAATAAACTCAAAAGATTATAATGCGGTCATAGTAAAACTATTAAGGATCAAATTTCAAAGTTTCATAGAGAGAGCTCGGAGCCGCGTCCGTTCAGCTTGGCGTCATCACGTGACTCCCCCTCCATTTACTAGTGTTTATATAGTTAAAAGATACTAGTAAACAAATCGGGCAAAAAAGCGCATTTCCTTTCCACCAGTTTGCCATTTACTAGTGTTTATATAGTTAAAACAAATCGGGCAAAAAAGCGCATTTCTTTTCCACCAGTTTGCCATTTACTACTATTTATATAATTAAAAGATACTAGTAAACAAATCGGGCAAAAAAGCACATTTCCTTTCCACCAGTTTTCCATTTACTAGTGTTTATATAATTAAAAGATACTAGTAAACAAATCGGGCAAAAAAGCACATTTCCTTTCCACCAGTTTTCCATTTACTAGTGTTTATATAGTTAAAAGATATTAGTAAACAAATCGGGCAAAAAAGCACATTTCCTTTCCACCAGTTTTCCATTTACTAGTGTTTATATAGTTAAAAGATACTAGTAAACAAATCGGGCAAAAAAGCGCATTTCTTTTCCACCAGTTTGCCATTTAGTAGTGTTTATATAGTTAAAAGATACTAGTAAACAAATCGGGCAAAAAAGCACATTTCCTTTCCACCAGTTTGCCATTTACTAGTGTTTATATAGTTAAAAGATACTAGTAAACAAATCGGGCAAAAAGCGCATTTCTTTTCCACCAGTTTGCCATTTACTAGTATATAATGTGATAACATTGTAAAAGTTAATAGTATTATCACTGTTAAAGTTTTTTGCAAGAAATTTTTTTATTAGTACTAGTAAAACTTTTTAAAAACTTTGCAAATATCTGATTACCCCGAACGCTGCGAGCCGTTGCAGAAGTAGAAAGCGGTTCTACTTTTTGTGAAACTTGTCTCGCAACGGAAGTTCGAAAAAGTTTCACGAGACCGACCATGTTACACGGTGCAACGCCTGCTGAAACTTGTTTCGCAGCGCCGTTGCACACAAGTTTCAGCTAAAAGTTTCAACGTGTCAAACTCGTGAGGTTTTATCCTTGAAAGTTGGCTTTACTTTTGCCCCAGTCAAATGAGAAAAAGGGTTTGATTTCCAGTATCACGCTGTCAAAACACGGAATGAAATCGAGCGTCTTGAAATCCAAACAATCTTTTTTGTATAGGTTTGACAGAAGCGTGTTTGTGGTTGCACGAAATGATTACTATCGTTTAACTTCTGGCCTGTGAACAAAACCTTTCGGTGGGGAGTAGGGTGAAAAGAAAAGCCCCTCTCCGGCCGGCCTTCCTTCTCGACCCCTGTAGGAAACAATTAAAATACTACATTGAAATGGCTTGCCAGGGTATGGATATAACTGAATAAAGGAAACATATTATTTGTTCTATTGTTTATCATTTACGGCATAAAATCCGGTGCTTTTACGAAAAAAAAAAAAAAAAAAAAAGAAACAAAGAAAGAAAACAAAAAGAAAAAGTTACTGGTTTTAACAATACTATATGTAAGACTTCACAAGCTCCTTTAATATGCCGTGTCTTCTTGGATATTTTCAGAGACGTGAAATAAAAATTGTATTTGTTCAAAAAACAGACCGCAGCAAAAAGGTGAAATCAATCCAAACATCGCATTTTCAGTATTTTGCACGTGTGTTTTTGATGTTTAAAATGAGGGGTGTTGAAGCCTGTACGTTTTTTCTTTTTAAGTTGCGATTTTTAGGGGTTGAGGTGTCGAAATAAGATTCCTACAAAAGGTACGTCCTGCTGTTTCATTTTTTGTGCGTCGCTCGATACTGAGACACACTCTTCCAAAACGTTTCGACGCAACCACTTCATTCAGTTGCCATATAAAAAGTATATCTAAACAAACCATAAATGTTTCTTGTGACAAGCCAAAAGATGACAAAAACTCGAAACTCTGAATTTGGCAAAACCACAGCGTCAAGATGTTTAGAGATGCCGGATGTTTCGCAAACCTGGATCCAGGATCAGTAAAATACTTGATTGACGGCACGACTGATCCTTACGGAAGTAAACCAGACGGAACCAAAAAAGTTGGATATAGGCCTGGACTGAGTGAAAGCGTATCATTTTGTAATAATTTCCAGCCTCTACTCTCGTGTGGACGGTAGACAATGTGCCGAAAACCCTAGTGTAAATGCAACACTTTTAAATATTTTCGAGATGACAAAACTGGAGGGAATTGAAAACGTAGTAGTATGGGCCTGGCGTATAAAAGGACCGGTATTGCCATGGGAATTTGATTTGAAGTAACTTCATACACAATTATTATTTCTTTGTTTTTGGTTTCAGTTTTAAACTCACTAATGGCGGGTAAACAGACAAGAGGACACTGTGTCCTGCCTTACTAGCCTTACCTACCCAACCCATCCCCAAAGTGAGACTGAATTTAAACCAATCCCAACCAACATTTTGGGCAAAAAGATAAAATGAAACCAAGATCAGCAAGAGTGCAACGCTTGCAGAAGGTTAATGCGGCAGACAAATTTGTAAGTTCGTTTGTTGTCCGCATCAATTAAACTGGCAAAAGAAATGCGTCGCCCTATTTCGTTCGCAATTCTTCAGCAGTAACCGCTGAATCTCGATCAGTGGGCACGCTCTAGGAAACAGTGGTAGGCTCCACGTAGCTGCTTGTTGGTTACGTGGTCTTTTCAACTTGTGCCGAGTGCTGCTCAATACTCATTGGTTCCAGCAGTGTGGTTGAAAGTCCCAAATATTAAGCTTGGACTAGCTCTGCTTTGGGCCTTTTCTGTAAGAAAACTAGAAAAAGTTCTGTCATGTCTTATGGCCATACATTATACTCGATTTTTGCTTTTTTGATTCTATAAAAAATACTGCAAGTCACAATTATATCAAAAAATATCAAAATGTTATTTTGACAATTGATAACAGTGAAGATACAATAACTGTTTTATTACCCGAAACTAACGCATAATAAATTCTGCGTATCGGGAAAGTGAATTTCATATTTGAGACCAGTTTTTTCTATAATCCCTTTCAGAGAAAGAGCTAGAGTTCCACGAGGAAAATCGATAAAAAAGAGTAAAGATTGGATTAAAGAAAAGAAAGACAGAAGAAGACGGCAGGGAAGGTAAGGAAAATCTTTGTCACTAAAATGATGAAGTGATGTTAAGGGCAGTTTGGAACATAAATGGCCTTTATTTAGCACATATAAGTAGTGTCATTTGTGCTCTGTTACGTGAAAAAGTGCCCCTCATTTTGGCCAATTGGAATATACTTATTCGTTTTCGTGAACGAAGAGATGAACTTCAATTATTTTTTCTTAATTCTAGGGAAGTGAGGCCAGACTCCAAGTACACGGGACGAAAAAGAAAATCCACCTTTTGATTAGGACGCAAGCAAGGAATTCCCCCACCATTAATTCAGGCGAGGAAAATTAAGCCAGTAGTGAATGCGTGTGTTACGGTAATCTACTGGGTATTTACAGTTCTGTGGATGTATACGGTCACATGTGACGTGGAAATAATCCTTTCACGTGGACTATAACGAAAAACAATCTTAATAATGACAAACAGATGGGAACTTGCTATAACTGTCTCTTAATCATCCTACCAAATGGTGTAGGGAATGTAAACGAGAGGGACAAAGATTGTTTGGCAAAAGCTGTGTTACGAAAACTTCAAAATATAATGATGATAACTTGCTAGGCCTTGCCGTTGTGAACCAAGTTGCAGGCGACATTGAACGAGTTGCACCCCGTCTGAAATTTATCTTGCCATGGAACATTACGTTGCAAGTAACACAAAGAGAAAAATGTTTATCTTCTTTTCACAACGGTATGACACTCAATAAACATGTCTCAATTCGTCAGCCGGTAGTTCTGCTCTCCTTGTTTATATCCGTATTTGTTAGAAACCCCCAGTTGAGCTGCATCTTGGCGTTAGGGACGAAGCTCACCATCTGCAACCTGCTGTTAGCACCGTGATCGAAAAACATACGCTAATATCACCACGATTAAATTTATTTTGTTAAAATCCTTTTTGTATAAACCCGTATTGATCATCAATTCTTATCAATAAGGCAAACTTGTATCCATGTCCTTTAATTGACAAATAAAAGAAATACTCCGCAAGATCTTCAGTTATTGTGAGGACGAACGCAGATAAAACTGGCATCAAAGGGACCGTTTATAACATGTTGCTTAATAATCAGTTGAAGATAAATGCAATTATTATACAATGCTGATGCTATCTCAATTTTGATTGGCTAAAAGCACCCCGCTAATTCTAGATGGCGCTGTGTCATCGCGTTACATCTACAGACACTGGCGTTTATGCATGTAGGTATGACGCGTTTTTGCAGACAATGGTTTTCGTCACCTGACGAGCTAGCCGGCGGTTTGAGCAAGATTGTCATGGCGGAGTCCGCTCCAAGATTCGCGTCAATCTCAGAAGCGGATTTAGGACGCCTTGTTGACGACAAGGACGCAAAGAACACCAAACGAGCTACCAAGACAGCTCTTAGAGTTTTACAGCAGTATTTGAAGGAGAAGAAAGTTCCCGAACCGCAAACCAAAGATGGCATCAGTAACGTTCTCAAACTATTTTATGCCGAAGCTAGAAAAGTCGATGGAACTTCTTATTCCAAAAGCACTAGCCTGAGATTTGGACTGGGCAGACACTTCAAGGCGATTCTTGGCTTCGATATAATAAACGATCCAGCATTTGCCGAGGCAAACAAAGTTTTTGGCGCCAAGTGCGTTGAACTAATACGACAAGGGCTCGCCAAAGTCGAACACACGCCACCGATCTGCGAAGAAGATCTTAAAAAGCTGTACGAAAGCGATGTTTTTAACCAAAACAGCCCGGAAACGCTTCAAAACAAAGTTTTTTTCGAGGTTATGTTGTACTTTTGTCGCCGAGGAAGGCAAAATCTTCGTGAACTCAAAAAAGCTGATTTTTCATTCAGCACGGATGGCAAAGGTGCAAAATATGTGTGCAAAACAACAGATGAACTCACAAAGAACCGACGAGAAAATGATGAAGGATTTGAAGGAGGCGTGATGTTCGAGAAACCAGGACCACACTGTCCTGTGGCTTCATTTGAACGGTACATGCAGCACCTGAATCCCACAAACGAATTTTTGTTTCAGCGGCCGAAGAAAAACGCCCGCATATCTGATCAAGTGTGGTACGATAACATGGTTGTCGGAGAGCGTTTGCTCGGTGAAAAAATGAAAAGGATCTCTCGAGAAGCCAAACTTTCAAAGTGTTACACCAATCACTCGATCAGGGCAACGGCGGTTACAATCCTGGACAAGTCCGGGTTCGAAGCAAGGCATATCATGGCGGTGAGCGGGCACAGAAATGAATCCAGCATTCGGAGCTATAGCAGGACTGACATTTCAACCAAGAGAAAAATGTCGGAAACCCTGACGACAGAGTGCGAGGTGAGAGGTGAGGAAGTGGCTATTAATCCGCACCAGTTATCTCCTGTTATTAGCCTTTCTCAAGAGGAATTTATTGTACAGAACTCTCATTCAGAGATAACGAAAAATTTTAATTTCTTCAACTGTAATGTCAACATTCATTAAACGCAAATCGGGAACATTTGTCAAAAGACCGTACAACTTAACTTTAGAATTTTGTTCAAAAGTTTCAGTTCGATTCAGTTTTTCCTGAAACGTTTTCAGATGTTTTAAGCTTAAATCCTTTCTGTAAACCTTTTGAATTCCGCTTTACACGTTATTCACGGCTGTCATTAATAAAGATGTTTACACTGAAACGTGTCATTGCGTGGCTTACTTTGTTGTTGTTCTGTGAAATGTCTCAACGCTTGTACATTTATAATTGTATAATAAAACAATTATTGGATTCGGTTTTCGCATGATAGCGAAATTATCAAGGCCTCGGTTTGTGTTATCCGCCTCAGCCTTCGGCTTCGGCAGATAACACAAACCTCGGCCTTGATAATTCTCGCTATCATGCTCAACCTCATCCAATAATTGCTTATTGTACGAATGAGTACTGACAAAGAACAGGCAGCAACTTCATGATAGCTCGAAAATGAAGTAGGCAGCAAGCCGTTGAACCGGTGTAAAAACACGCTAATGTGAACCTCACCAAATTAAGCAGACCTCTTTCAACTTCAGTTCACAACATGTGTACTTCCCCAAATATCGTCTCTCTTAAGGATTAGAACTGAAACACGTAAGCTTGTGCATTTGCTCCCGCAATCTCGTCCCCAGGGATATCTTTGCTTTCAAGGAATGGCGGCTCGGCGGAATGAAACCGTTGAATACTGGGCCTAAGTCGTTGTTCCGATGCTGAGCCGCTGTTAGTGAGTTTTTGTTCCGTGTTCCATTGGAACGGAGAACTTTTGCTGTTTACCTGGATATTGGGTACGGCTGCGTTCATGTAAGGACACGAGAGAAGGGTCCTGAAGAGGTGAAATAGGAACCGGGATTTGTCCTTTTCGAACTGGAAAAATGGGAATTGACACAATGGGAATGGGATGTGATCACTGGAACTGGGAAAAATCACCTTGAAGCTCAGAATGTGAACATTTTTTTTCTCCTGCTGTTAATCAAAGACTCCTGTGAGCTAACTCGCAAATGCGGAAGTGAACAGTGGTAACCGTAACGCAGAACTCGCACCAAACTACGCTACAAGGATTCGTGGATGCCATACTGAAATGAACTATGACGTGAAAGGTAAAGAACGTTGTTCGCATTTTGTTTGGTTGGCCAAGGAGTCGAAATATCAATCGCGTTTAACAAGAAAACCATAATGGCTTAATAAGCCATTTATGCCTCATGGTACGCCGCCTTGATTTTTTTGCGGTTCGCGTCACCGAGATGGGCTCTGGAATAATTTGGGGAGGTGGTCCCTAAACGTTCAACGCTTTTCGTAAGTTTTCTATTTTTGAGATAAGTTTATATTTTGAAAACTGTTTGGAGCCTTAAGAGTGATAGGCTTTCAAAAGCGAAAAAGATGATACCCCGTTGATGTGTAGAGCCGCGGTGGATTGTATTGTAGAAGCAAGTTCTTTTCTGGGTGTGTGTTTCTTGTTTTTGGTGCTGTTTTTCACAAATGAATATGGATATCCGTTGGAAAAAAGAACCGATGGTTTATACATAAGTCAATACCCGTAGTGCCCATCCCCCCCCCCCCTCCTCCGTCTGGGTTTTGATAAAAGCATTTTTCCTCACTGTACGTCCCAGGAGTCGGGCATTTGTCCACCCCAAAGCCGGATGGGCTCAGTCAAATTAGACATACAGTAATAGCCCGCGTATAAGAACCTGGGTTTTAAGAAGCACATAAGAACCTATTTAGGCTAAAATTTTAAGTTAGGTTCTTATCAGTGGGGTTGCTGTGAAAGAGTATAGGTAGAAACTGCTGAATTAAGATCATCATCTATTTAAAAGTAACTTGACATAACTTTTGTTTGTTTCAAGCTTAAGTACCATGTTGTATGTCTATTGTGTTTGCCATTATACTGTATTATGAGATGATATTTATAATATATATAGTATATTCAGATCAAATTCAAATTTTAAGAACCTTGGTAGCCTAAATTTGCTCTAAGTACCATTTATATAAGAACCTATTTAGGCTAAATTGAAAAATTCAGGTTCTTATACTTGGGCTATTACTGTAATTCATAGAAGCGTAAGAGTGAACTGCATAATATTTTGTGATTATGAGGTCCTTCATGGAATTCGTTATTTAAAGTGAATGTTGGTCTAACACATAATGGAAATTAAAACGTTTCTGTATGATTTCACAGACTTTTCTACTTTCGACCATCCCTTTTTGAAAATTGAATTTCAAAGGGGAAATGCATTAAATAGCAATTGCTAGGCCTACGAGCAAACTCGCCTTCTTGTTCCTTAACCCCGCCTAGGTAAGCTCACTCGCACACGACCAACTACACCCTCGTGAAACTATACAATAGTGACATTATTTAGTCTTACTATGACTAAAAGTGCAATTCATAGGAGGCAGCGTGGTCGAGTGGTTAGGGCGTAAGACTTGGAATAAGGAAGTCCCTGGAGTTGTTTCTCGGTAGCCCCGGGTTCATCTCCTCGGGTTTGTTTGTAAATGGCCAGCTGGTCTGCCTCCTGCCAGCTGGGATTCTTAACCATGTTATGTTCTATTTCAAATAATTATTTGTTTCTTCCTGTTTTGTTTTATTATCCCTGAAAAGCCCCAGGAGGATAATTAAGTATATTATTAATATTATTATTATTATTATTATTATTATTATTATTGTTGTTGTTGTTGTTGTTGTTGTTAATATTGTTGAACGAGTGAGCATTGTTTAGCTCGGAACATGGTGAGCTTTAATATATTAAAAAAAATTGTATGAATATCTTGGCTTTTTTCTGGACTGAAGTAGAGGATTTGACATTCCAGGACAATGATGCTAGACTCTTTAATTGCCTCCCAAAAAGCAAGTCTCCCAATAGAAAATGCAAAAGTTACAGTTTTTTCCTGAGACTGTCCAAGACTTTACTGCGCTTTAATATTAGCTTACTTGTTTTTCAATTTTCCATTAACTACAAGGGTAATTTAGTATAAAAAGTAATACATATTAGATTTGTCTATTTTGTGCTTGGTAAATTTTGCTAGACTGACATTACGATTAGGAGCACTTCCTTCAAAATATAAATGTAGCAATCAAGTAGTGATTATTGGCTGATATTTGTTTTGTTTTTGTTCTCATTTTCGTTGTTCCTTCTCTGATGTCAAAAGTTGGAAGTCCAAATGCAGAAATAAAAGTTTCATTCCCACTCTGAACTGACTTTCATCAAACATAATTACACATCGCACACATTTAAAAAACAAAAGTTACCATTTATTTACACCTCACCACATGGTATATTACAAATCTACTTGCAAGTAAATATTAATTTACTTATGTTACAAAACATTCTGTCCTTTGTAATGTTAATTTCATTATACTGACATGCTTAAAACATTACAAAAGAGTGAAATTACTTGAAAATATATTGTAGAACAGATTTATTTGCAATTACTTGTTTCAACCTACAATGTGCTAATTTTCCTAAACCGCCTGTTTAACAACATTCAGCTACTTACAGTAAATTATATAAGACACAATAAATTTAAGAAGTAATGTCGGCCTTTTGAGCCCCTAAAAAACATTTCATTAACAAAATCTATGTTACAGTAATAATATATAGTGTAGATATAGGAGAATGCAATAAATGTCACAACATATTAGTTTTAAACTGCTCAACAAGTCGTTCATTTACAAAATCTCTGTTGCCCAAGAAAAACAATCAAAAGACATGATTTGAGATGTAACCTGCTACTGGCCTCTAGAAAACACTACAAATATAATTATTTCTCAAAATCGTCTTCTTACAAAAATCCAGAAATTTCTGAATCAACAATGAGTATTTACTCGATATTATATCACAGGTGAGAAATCAAATGAGCTCAAATATCTGGATTCGGTGGTTGCCACAGTCAGACACAACTATCCTTCCATCACTAAGATTTGCTGTAGACGTTGGATAATCAAACTCTCCTTTCCCACTGCCTTTTGTTCCAAACTCTGTAACAAACTTTCCGCTTAGCTCGAACACCTGAACCCTGTGATTCCTTGAATCACAAACCATCAGATGTCCATCTCTGTTAACCGACAAGTAACTAGGACGATTGAACTCACCCTCCTTGTTCCCCTTCTTACCGAATTTAAACACAAAATTTCCCTCCAGATCAAACACTTTGATACAGTGTTCACCAAAGTCTGGCACTATAAAATATTGCTCCGTCTGGATACAGTGATGGGGATTGGACAAAGAGCCTTGTCCGCCAAATTTACGTTTGAACTGCCCACGAGGGGAAAATATCTTAATTAATTGGCTACCTTTATCAGCAACAATAATATCACCGTTACTGGTGACAGATAAACCGTTAGGACTGAGAAGCTGGTGATCAAGGTTTCCTTCCCCACCAAACTTTGCAAGAAACTTACCATTCCCACTTAACACTTGGACCCTGTTGTTATCATAGTCCGCCACTATAATGTTACCATTGTTATCAAAAGCTATCCCTGTAGGGCTTTTAAATTCACCCTTATTACGTCCCTTTCTACCAAACGATCTTAAGTGGGTACCGTCACTACTGAATACCGATACCCTGTGGTTAACATGCTCGGTTACTGCAATATCATTTCGATTATTAACTGCCACCCCACTTAGGAAATTAAGCTTTCCAACAGACTCACTGCATTCTCCAAAAGATAGCACAGGTCTGAACCGCCTGGTTTGGATCGGAACCTCAAAAGAACTGCCACGGACATGTTTTCCTTCAAACCCACTAATTGCTTTACTGTTTTCTTTTCCTTGTGCACGTGATTGCTGTGTCTTAATTTTGTTAAAAACGGTTTTTACAGAACCGACCCCCTGAGTGTTTAGCATGCTAAGTAGTTCTTTATTTTCAGTAAAATGAAACCGAGGGATGCGTTTAAGGTCACTTTTACCTTGGGCTCCTTCTTCCTGAAGGATTGTGTCAAATGTTTCATTAAATCCCAGGATTTCAGCGCTGGAACTTCGTCGCAAAAGTTGTCTGGTTTCCTCGATGGCTGATTCAATGATATATAGTTTGTTTTCAGCTTCGCCTTTTCTCAGCGCGAAACGCTTGAGCAATTCTTCCGCTTGGTTATCAACTGCGCCAAAAATGTCCTGCTTCCTCGATTCAATGATTGCCATCATCTGATCTGCAGTCGCCTGCACTTTGCTTTTTACGTCAGCTACTTGCACCTGAACATCAATGCTGCTTTGGTCGAGTTCGCTGACTTCATTTCTCTTTTCCTCTGCTTTCTTGTCAAGCGATTTAATCAGAGACTCCATTCTTAGCCTGTGTTCATTTGCTCCATCTTCTAGAAGCACTTTGGTGTGACCTTCGTGCTCTGTCAAAGCACAAGCGTTGCAAATGGGAACTTTACATTTCTTGCAAAAGAACTTCAGTGCTTCGTTTTCGTGGCGTTTAATCAGGCAAAACGCTGGTCGCTTTAACACGTCTTCAAAGTCCTGATCTTGAAAATCTTTTATCGCCAGAACCCGATGTTCTTTATTTGCTCGGATTATATTATGTCCCCCGATGCACTCTTCACACCAGAAGAAGCAACACTGGAAACAGTAGAAACAGTTGGCGCTTCTCTTGTCGCAGTTTCCACATTTCACGCCAGCTGTGTTGCACTCTCTAATGGCCAACACATCCAGGAGGCTGTTTATTCTGAAGTTGGTGGGAAACTCGCTGGGATTTCCACTTTCTGGGATCCTAATTTCCTTGCGACATTCTGGACACGATATGACATCTTGACTTGGACTTGTTCGATGAATCCCGTTCAGACATTTAAGACAAAAGCTGTGCAAGCAAGGCAGCTGTTTTGGCTCGGTGAAGGGGCACATACACACAGAACAGGATACTTCATCATGAAGATTATCGAGCAAAGTCTTGATATCCATAACGAAGGGCGCGACGCGGCGAGGGTTTGGAATTGAAAATGATGCAGTTTAGAGATCAATGAAGTTTTGTCTTGTGACGGGATGTTATTTCTTATCAGACTTATAATACCAGTATAACCAATCACAGAGCGATCACTGCATTGTTTTGACGTAACATCGAAAAATAATGGTTTCAAAAATATCCTGAATTTCTAGGAATTGTGTATTACATTGTATGCGCTCAAGAAAGCATGACTTTGTAAATAGCTGTCAAGATGTTTTCGCATCAGACTGCCTTAGGGCAATGTTTGAGAGATTTAATTATCTGCGTCTGTTTTCCTTTACACTCGTAAGTTTTTGTCCTTGAAAGTTGGCTTTCCTTTTGCCCCAGTCAAATGAGAAAAAGCTTTTTATTTCCAGTATCACGCTGTTGAAACACGGAATGAAATCGAGCGTCTTGAAATCCAAACAATGTTTTTAGTATCTACGAAAGCTCATTTGACCAAAACGCGTTTGTGGTTGCACGAAATGATTATTCAACTATCGTAAATCTAGCCTGTGAACAAAACCTTTCGGTGGGGAGTAGGTGAAAAGAAAAGCCCCTCTCCGGGCGGCCTTCCCTCTCGACCCCTGTTTGAAAACCGTAACAATGCTACATTGAAATGGCTGTCCAGGGCATGTATATAACTGAAGGCTTATTTCATGATGAGGGAAATATATTATTTGTTCTATTATTTATTGCTAATTAGATCATTTACGGCATAGGACCAAGTGCTTTTGCGCAAAAAAAAAATAAAAAAAACAGTTCCTGGTTTTTACCATTTTATATGTAAGACTTCAGAAGCTCTTTTAATGTCCCGTGTCTTCTTTGATATTTTCCGAGACATGAAATAAAAATTATACGTGTTGTACACTTATGACATTCCATTATCACACTCTGATAAATGGGTGGTCTTTTATATGGAGGGGCTCAGAAACGTGTTTGTAGGGCGACTTCCTTCACTAGACCTGTATCTTTTATAAGCTCTGTTTTCACTGGACCCAGATAAGCTGCAGCTCCATTGTTTTTGTGTCTTGGCAGATTCTTTTGTTGTTCGTTCTTTTGTTCTCTCGACCAACAATGTCAGACGTTACAAACGGTACAGGTCGCCCCATTTCGTTTACAATTCTTCAACAGTAACCGCTGAATCTCGATCAGTGGGCGCGCTTTAGGAAACAGTGGTAGGCTTCACGTAGCTGCCTGTTGGTTCCGTGATCTTTTCAACTTGTGTCGAGTGCTGCTCAATACTCATTGGTTCCAGCAGAGTGGTTAAAAGTCCCAAATATTAAGCTTGGACTAGCTCTGCTTTGGGCCTTAACTGTAAGAAAACTGGAAAAAGCTCTGTCATGTCTTATGGCAATATCTTATATATGATTTTCGCTTTTTTGTTTCTATATAAATACTGCAAGTCACAATTATATCAAAGTGTTATCTTGACAATTGATAACATTGAAGGTACAATAACAATTGTAATTTGTTGCTTTGTTACCCGAAACTAACGCATAATAAATTATGAAAGTCAACGAAGTGAATTTGATATTTGAGACCAATTTTGTCTATCTTCCCTTTTAAAGAAGGATCTAAAGTTAACGAGGAAAATCGATAAAAAGAGTAAAGATTGGATTAAAGAAAAGAAGGAAAGAAGAAGACGGCAGGGAAAGTAAGGTAAATCTTTGTTAAAATGATGAAGTGATGTCAAGGGCAGTTTGGAACATAGAAGGCATTTATTTAACGCACTGAAGTAATTTTTTCAAAAGCTCAGAAACTGCTCAAGTATAAGGGTAGTAGTTTTCAATAGAGTGTTGTTAAACCCAAACCAAAGAAATTCCTCTGACCAATCACAACAGACGTAAACAACGTAATAAGCCAATCAGAAATTCGAAACAAATATCTGTAACTGACGCCAAGCGCGGGAAAACGCGTGCGAGCAAATCACGATGGGTTTTGGTTTTGTTTCATTGGTTGGGAAAGTGGCGCGAGTTCTGCCAACCAATCACTGAGTGCAATAAAGCAAAGACAAAGCAAATGCTAAATTGCTTTTTGACACTCAATTAAAAGCCGCCCTACTAGCGTAGGATTTTAATCTTTGGCAATCTTGACAAGTTATCAAGTTTTCTGTAGAAATCCCGGGATTCTGCCAACAAAATATTGCCTTACGAAGCCTTGGCAATATTTAGCGGTTGGAAGTCGGTGGGTAAGTGTCAGAAATGTTTCGTCTAGGCATCCTTCAACGGCTTGGACAGCATCTTGGTATTCTTGAGACGACGCCATACTTCTCACCCATGTTCACGATTTTATAAAATACCTATTGTCATTTGTGCCCTGTTACATGAAAAGCGCTGCCCTTCATCTTCGCCGGTTGGAATAGAGTTATTCTTCTGACCTCGTTTTCGTGAACGTTTTGATGGTGAGAACTTTAATTATTTTTTTTCTTAATTCTAGGGAAGTGAGGCCAGACTCCAAGTACACGGGACGAAAAAGAAAATCCACCTTTTGATTGTGACGCGACCAGAGAATTTGCCCTACCATTCAGGCGAGGAAAATTAAACCTGCAGCGAAACACGCGTTACGGTAATCCGCTGGGAATTGAAATAGTCATTTACAATTCTGTGGATCTGTTTGGTCACATTTGACAAGGAAATAACCCTTTCTGGTGGACTAATAACGAAAAGACAATCTTAATCATTACAAACAGATGGGAACTTGCTGTCGCGAGTATGACTTTCTGTCGTGGGTCGTGGGTCGTGGGTGTGGGTAAAAGTCGTGGGTAAAAATATATTAAATAAATAAAATAAATAAACTAAAATTAATAACTTAAAGAAAACCTGGGTGGGTAAAATAATTATGGTAAACTTCATAGAAAAGACAAAGGGCTCTCAAGATACTATCTTAGTATCAATGGATGTAACAAGCTTGTATACAAATATACCACAGGAGGAGGGAATTACAACAGTATGCAAAGCATACGAGGCATTCCACAGCAATAAACCTCCTGATACCGTCACACCCTCTCAAAGAAATGCTTAAACTTATCCTTCAGGAAAACTCATTCCAATTTGTTAGAAAAAATTACCTTTAGACCCATGGAACTGCAATGTGTACAAAAATGGCCGTTGCATTTGCAAACATCTTTATGGCCAATATTGAAACAAAAATGATAAGTCAAACCAAAACAAAACAAATAGAGTGTTTTCACATGACGTCACGGCGGCCATGTTGGTGCCCGAAACTAAACCTCTGGGAATTGAACTCTATTTTTATGCTAATACTTTCTTTTGTTTCAGTAAACCAATATGGCCGGTAGTCACGTGAATGAAAACGCTCTATAGAATGGAAACGTTTTATTGATGACATTTTCTCACTGTAGGATAGTGACAAAAAGGAAGTTAACCTTTTCATTAAACAAGCTAACAAATTCCATCCTACTATTAAATTTACGACCGAAATTTCAGAGAACGAGACAAGCTTTCTCGACACAATAATTTTTAAAGGAGAACGTTTCAGAAATGAATCGATCCTTGACATCGGTACGCATTACAAGCCTACTGAAACCTTTCAGTATACACATTTTACCTCGAGCCATCCCTTGGGTGTGAAAAGAGGTTTTATTAAAGGCGAAGCACTCACACTACTGAGAACAAATTCTTGTGAAACAACGTTCGAAGAAAGTATCTCCAAATTTAAATTGCGCCTTATAGCGCACGGATACCCACCCCCACAAGATGATACAGACAACGTTATTAGAAGTCAACTTCGCCGGAAGACAGTCGGTTCTACAGCAAAAGAAAAACCTCGTAAACAAATCTTGCCTTTTGTTACAACGTACCACCCATCGGTGCGTAACCTTAAAAAATATATTGATGCAAAACTGGAAGTTCATACAAAATCAGCGTTTGCTGAAAAACATATTCAAAAATCCGCCAATTATATCCTACAAGAGAGGACAATCTCTTAAGGACATGTTCGATAGGGCAAAAATATAAAGGCAGCGTTCATAAAAATGTACACCACATAACGCAATGAGCCGTGCAGGCCTGTCATTTCTATTGTTATCGACATTTAGCTATACTCTCTTTCTTAATTTTTTTTCCCAAGACATTTTAATTAATTCTTAAATATTGAAGTGTTGGCCTGTGTTCTGTGGATCCGTCTTTTAACTGACAGTGGGGGTGGGGAAGGGGATTAGCAGGTAATTGAAATATTTCATAGAGTCTGGTCTTGTAATCTTACAACTGTACTTCTATTATTATTATTTTTTTATTTATGTTTTTTTACCCACGACCCGCACCCACGACCCACGACCTCTACCCACTACCCACGACCCACGACATTTAGCTATACTCTGCTGTAGCTGGCTCTCAATCATCCTACCAAATGGTGTTGGGAAAGTAAGCAAGAAGGACAAAAATTGTTCGGCAAAAGTTGTGTCACGTTATTTTTAAAATAGAGTGATGATACAGTTTTCGAGCCAAGTTGAAGGCGATATTGCAAATGTATGTAACGTATAACGCCACCTCTAAAATTTATCTTGCCATGGAAATTGAATTGCGTTATACACAACAGGAAAAGTAGAATGTTCATCTGCTTGTCAATTCGTGAATAAACATGTCTCGATTCGTGGGTGATTCTTCTTTCCTCGTTCGCTCCCTCCCTTTTCATCACCCTTATGTTTTGGTGACCCTAGTTGTTGACGTGGCTACAAGGTTGTGGTCCGTCACTGCACCCATTCTTAGTTACGTTCCTTAACCTTACCCTCCCACCCCCATCTCGGTCTAGGCACCTTTCCTACTGAATCAGGTTCCGCACCTTCTTTCCTTGGTGCTTGAACTGTTGAAGGTCTCCCAACCCCCAACCCCACCCCGCAGCAGAAACCCAATCCCCACCCCCTCCCGCACTAGCAGTGGTCTTCAGCGAACTTTTTTTAACCATTAGAGAGATTTAGCATCGTGTTTACGTGGAACGGGAAACGTCACCTTGCCGTTTCACGTTTCACGTAAAATAGCGTGAACCTTTTGACTTCAGTTTCGCGTATGCTTAGCTTTTGCGAGTGTCCATGAAGCTGTTTTGCGACTCACTGTGATGAGTTCATGAAGAAAAATGCGGTAAGGAGTGAGTTATGAAGGATTTTTAAACATGAAACCTAATTTGCCCTACTATGACTTGCCGGAAATATTATTGGGTTACTTGTTTTCAGCAATTAACTACTTATATGTATGAGAAAAAAAGGAAGAAATACGTACGTAGTTCTCACGTATACGGCAAACGCGAAATAGCCTGTTTTCACGTAGAAACGGCAACCGACAAACGCGAATAATGGCGAGAAAATCGTGGTCACGTGGTCATTTTTGCCGTTCGCGTTTCACTATTATGTCAATATGAGTCCACAAGTCCTTCAAACGAATGATCTCTTCTTCAAATTTTGTGGCGATTGTTCGGCTAGTCGTTCTTGTCAGGATGTTTGTGTCTTATTTCTTTTTGGTATGGAGGAGGGTTAGTATTTAACCTTTCCTCTGCGGTAGGAATGAAACCTTGTTAATCACCATTTCTTATTGGTGCACAGTCCTAAATCCAGAATCATTTTGTTTTTGCAAGAAATGTTTACGGGTTTTAGCACCCATTCAACGATTGCGGAGAACGCTTTTAAGCTAGGTAACATTCTTTACTCAAAAGTCTCTTGGGTACGCAAGTGCGGAGCCCAAAGGCGCGCACAATTCCAAGTAATATCAAAACATCACTTGTACCTATCAATTTACATATTGTGCTCGAGGTCGTGGGATTTCGTTTACTAATTTTAATTTAGATGAGGATTGATGTTTTTTGAAACAAAGTTTGCAAACTTTAATTTTCTCTTAGGGCGTAAGCGTCTCGACTCCTGCAACCTCAAAACGAGTCTTATCTCGCGCACTCTGCATCATATTAAGTCCTATTGTGACGTCACCATTCAGTTTGCTCTTTTTCGCGGAACAGATCAGCTGTCTTTTTCGTGCGAAAAGCAAAAAGTCTCAATATGAGAGAGAAGGTGTTGGTATTGATTACCGCGATTGCAGTTTTCTTTCTGCTATCAGATTAAACTCTTAAAGCTAAACGAGACGGTAAGATACGTTCATGGTTTCTTTTTTTATGACTTTAGTTTTTGTCGCACTACCAGAATCTAGGAGAAGCTTCTTTTCATATCAAAAGGTTTTACGATTCTCAGCAAATCATAATTTCATGGCGTAATTTCATGCTCGTTTTCATTATATGTATATCAGAAATGAAAAGAAGAAAAGCATGATCCTATAACGGGAAGAATTTTAGTACCGTTTAATTTTCAAAAACTTAATTTACATTTTTCCGAAAATCAAACAACTTTCGGTTGCCATGGCAGTTCCAAAGGTTGTTCATAGCGCGCGTGTGTAGCCATTTCATTTTTCCTTTTATAGAAAAGCTTTTTTAGAGCGCGCTTAGACAGTTTAGTCGAAATTCGTTTAAGAAAGTTTCAACAAAAGTAATTGCTTTTGGTTAAAAATGATTTTACCTTCAAAGCAATGAAACTATTACAAATAGTATTGTTTGGTTTTTCCTATTTTCAATTCAGTTCAGACAAAACAGCGACCTGATATTTGAGGCACTGTGCTTTAAATGGCATTTATAAACTCTCTTTCGCAGGGTTTGAATTTGCGGTTGATAAGAAAGAATTCTTCTTAAACGACTTTGAACATGACACCAGCATTGCCAGCGGATGGGCGGGAAGGGTGAATCATTTTTTTTCACGATATTTCAATCCTTTCAATCTCAGTAGCGTCACTATTAGCATTGAAGAAGCATGAACAAGTTGATTTTACAAAATATCTGGAAACTAAAACTTGGACGAAAATTCTCGTATAATACCCTCTCTTTGCAAAACGCAAGGTCGTGAGAACATAATTATTCTTTTCAAAACGTTGTGAGGTACACTCGACAACTGTTATCGTTATATAGCTGCGTCAGAAGTTGCAGGGAAAATTCTCTATAATTCTCTATAATTCTCTATAAGTCTGCTTTGGAAATGCACAAGTTTCCAATGCGGAGAAAATCTCTTCATAAAGCCTGTGTTACTTTTGCCCAGCACAAAGGAAGCAGACCTAAAATGCGCCTGCATCAATCTTTCGAAAATTATATAGTTCAAGAAAACTACTCGATGGGTAGCTACGGCAAATTAAGTTTTGCCAATGATTGTACACCAGTCTCGACCAAACCTGACCATAGTTTTTATTTGTTGACATTCTTTTCTCCAGTTACGGGATTACGTAATAACGATGAACATCAACTCCCCTGAATATAAACTGAATCTCAAACTCATTTTGAAATACAAGAAATCTTCTGGAAACGTCCCCATGAACGCGGATAAATACGAGAAACCCAAACTCGGAAAGGTTAGTGATTTCGAGAGTTTTTCGTTGGGATGTACTTCAATAATCTCGGAACACATACCACTTATCCTTGTTTGCTCTCCGGTTTTTAAATTTCAGATTAACAACTTTGGAATGTGTGCCGCAAATGCAACCCACCCATTGGACAACAGAACCTACAAGCCCCCCCACCCCCCCCCCCCCCCCCCGCCGGGTTTCATGAATGGAGTAAACACGAAGTGCCAAACAACCACAAGGACGGTGGTAAACTGGGCAAGGAACGGAGTAACTGGGACATGGAACGCGATTTTGAACGTGACACTGTTAATGGTTGATAAAGTGTACAGTGGGGTGACATTTGTAGCTGACTAGTGCTATTCAAGAATGAGTGGCTGGCTGAGAAGGTTAACAGTGGAGCTGCATTTATGATTGTCTGGTGCTATGGAAGAATAAAGTGGCTGGCTTATAAAGTCTACGGTGACGTGACATTTGCGAGGAATTAGTCCTGGATCCAAATGAAATGGCTGATTGGGGAGGCATGGGACAGGGCGATATGGATGGCCAACTGGGCCTGGGACAGAGTGTCCTGGCTAGGTGGTGGAATTTGGAAGTATTGTGCATGGCTCGGAAATGTCATTGCAAAATTTTACGCTGAATACCTGGAAAGTAAGTGAATTTCTCTACTGTCATGTATCAGTGTGTTTGCTCTGTCGTCAATTTAGACTGCGCATGCCCTGTAGTTGCGTAACGTAATTCTAACTTTCATGTTTATTTTCTTACAGATCACGTGACAGATGTCAAGCAATTCGTCACTGACCTGACCAGAAAAGAGGCCTTCCTTTTAATGACTGGTATTTTTATTGGGACCTTCCCCATCCTGTTGATAATACGGGCTGTAAAAGGCTATCGACAAAGAAGGTGAGTTCTCTATAGTAACAATTCTGTATTTCCTGTGGCACAACAACAACAACAAAACTTTGTTTTTTTTAGAGTTTACGCTTTTTTGTGCTTTCCTCTGTTGTACTGGGTTATTGTCATTGCTATAGTCAAAAGAGCTTTTTTTTTTTCTCAGTTTGGAATTAACTCTTGCTGAGATTTGGTTGAATAAATTTCGTAAAATACCGTAAGATTTCTATCAAGAAGCAAACGAAGAAGTTAAATAAACTAACGAAAAACAAAACAGCGTTTTATCTTTGTCAAACCAACGTACCTTTATATAAGAGCGATTCGACTTTCAAACGTTCCATATCTGTCTATATGGATAAATATAAAATTCAGTGGTTCGTATTTGACGCACGTTGAACAAAAAATGCAACACAAAATGATACCAACACCAAATTTATGCAAGGCGACTGCACAACAGTCATTCGTTAAGCTAAGGAGTGGGGGGACTCAACGGAGGCGCGGATATCCGAAAGGTTCGAAGGGTTGAAAGCGTGCACGCACCAGTCCCATTCTCCAATTCGGAAACGTCATTGACCTTGTATTCTAAGATCGCACATTGTGCTAGCGGGAACAGACTCACGCAAAAGTATTGACTGCCATCCCCCATCTCAAGCTCAAAAGGGTCCCTATATTGTTACGCGTATAGTGGCCTGGGCCTGCGTCCCTTGACAATCTTGATCTTCCAAAACGGAAGTAACGCTCCAGAGGTTAACTCAAATTTTGACTGTTGTTAGAGACAGGGTTATGGGACCTGTCACCTGGGCCCAGTTGTTCAAAGCCCGATTAAGCTTGTCTTGGGTTAACGTGAACTTTGATTCAAGTTTAATTACTAGTCAATAAAGATTTTTCAAAATGATTTTTGCCCCTCAGTTTTGACTTACACTTTTCTTTACCTTTAGCTTGCAATTAGCTTGCAATTTTTTTTGTTTTGTTTTTTGTTTTTTTGTTTCAATGTTTTGTGTTTTGTCTTGTGCTGTGTCAGGGCTCCATTAAAACTAGCTCTGCTAAATTGGATGCCCCTGGATAAATATTGAATTAAAAAAAATTAGGCTTTAAAACCACTTTTAAAAAGCGAGATAAAAACCTCGATTGACTTTTAATCGTAGATTAGCGTTAATCGGCTTTCGGACAACCCGGCCCTGGAGGTTTTCTAGGGACCGCTAAATTGCGGGAACTTGTAAGTTCTGTTGCGCATGCCCGCCTTACATTCTCCTATCGCTAATCGAGACCCGCTTCCTTTCTTTCTAAAGACTAGGGCTAAACGCTCGCCTTCTCGTGTTAACACTCGCGTCGGTAAACACAAATTGGTGTGTGAATGTCGAAAGAAGAGTCTGCAAACTATGTCGGTATTGACACTAAAATACAATAAATTAAACAAACGAACGAGCGGATTGATGGACAAATGAAAGAAGAAATAAATGAATAAACAAACAAACAAACAACTACATAAATAAACACGATCTTTCTATAAAGAGATCACGACTGACGCCAGTAGTAATGCTTCTATGTTAAACAAACTAAAGCAACTAACTATTGCAAATGTTAACAAAAGATATATCCTTGCACGTTTTGGGTATGCGTACAAAGCAAGGCAAAAAGGCTCTCCGGTTTAAGCTGAGTATACTCTTCCCCTTTTAGAGTAACAGTATTGAACAGTGCCAAGGCCTTCTCTGCTGGTTAGTGTAAACCCTTTAGTTAACAAAGGTAGCACTTACTAGCTAAAGGGTAATAAACTAGTGGCTTTGAGCTTTGAGTATAAAGGGTACTGCAAAGAGCCTGTGATACCCCTTTGATGTATAGTACAGCCACGGTGCTGTTTGTTTCTTGTTTTTGGTGCTGTTTTTCACCAATGAATATGGATTTCTGATGGAAACAAGAACTAGTAGTTTATGCATCAGTACCAGCAGAGCCCATACAAACCCCCGCCCCCGTCTGGGTATTGATCCCAGGGAGGGGGAGGTGGGCACTTTATCCATGTTTGGGTATAGGGGTGCCGCTGGGGGTTTGAAACCCTGACCCTGTTTAGGACGAAAATAACCTTAAATACCTACCCTGTGTAGGACAATGCCCTCTATTTTAGGGCCCTATTTAGGACAAACGACAACATCTAGCTCTTGTGTTACACAAGTGTTTATTGGCAATAGTAATAACATTTCAAGGCCCACTGTCACTTACCGGACGTGATGTTTCACGCATTGAAACGCGAACACCAATCACAACAGATAAAAAAATACACTTCCTAGAAGTGATGGCGAAAAATCCCAAAATTTCGCATTAACAGCGGTGAACCTCAAGTGGAAACGTCTCTGATTTCGGATTGCCAAACACTTGACGACAGTCAAGGATAGACTCGCTTGAAATTGTATACCCTGTTCAGGGCAGAGGGGCCAAAAACCATACCCTATCCAGCGGCACGTCCCCGTATAGCCCATATAGGGGAGTACCCCCCCCCCCCCGGGTATCGATGAGGCATTTTTCCTCACTATACGTCCCAGGAGCCGGGCATTTGTCCACCGCAGAGCCGGGTGGGCTCAGTCAAATGAGACAATTATCGAAGCATAAAAGTGAATTTCATAATATTTTGCTATTGTCGCCGTCGGGATTTGTTTTTTAAAGTGGGATTTGCTCTTACATATAATGGAAAATTGAAACTTTTTCGGAAATAGTTATGTTTCTGTTGTTTGAATTTTGAAAGGGAAATGCATTAAATAGTAATTGCTCGGCCTACAAGCCAGCTTGCTTCTTGCTCCCTAATCCCTGCCTAGGTAAGCTCACTTGCACACGATCAACTACACCCTCATGAAACTGTACAATAGTGACATTATTTAGTCTTACTAAGATTAAAAGTACAATTCATAGGAGACAGCGTGGTCGAGTGGTTAGGGCGTCAGACTTGGAATAAGGAAGTCCCTGGAGTTGTTTCTCGGTAGCCCCGCGGGTTCAACTCCTCGGCTTTGTTTGTAAATAGCCAGCTGGAATTCTTAACCATATTATGTTCTATTTGAAATATTTCTTTGCTTCTTCCTGTTTTGTTTCATTATCCCTGTTAAGTATATTCAGGAGCCATAATCAGGGATGGATACCATAACGAGATGCCATTTTGACTTGTGGGCTTGTCCCCTTGTGTTGAACCAAAAAATCCCCTTGCGCCATACCCGCGTGCGCGCACGCTTAAATGGCCAGGATCGCGCGTGTAGAAATTTAATTTTTTTTTACCGTTCAAAATGGCGTCCAAATTTTAAATTCTGCCAGGGAATATCTCCTCGGTGCCCACATTTAAGATATAAGACTCTCACAACGCCAAGGTAACAATTGAAAAAAGACGGGGAAAGTTGTTAAAATTGCTAGTTTGATGTTAAGAAAATAAATTTATCCTGCGAACTTGAAAAAAAGAAAGAGTTTGAGAACAGATAAGAACGTGTTTACAGCTGTCTTGTGCCTTGGATGACCATAGAAAACGAATAGACATTAATCTCAGTCTTACGTGTAATACTTCTTGAAATCAGTAAGCCAACAGCCGTCATAAGAAGCAGTAAGAAATCGAGAAACTCATTTGTGACCGATGTTGAAAAATTTGACACTGATCTGTAAACGAATTCCGCTCAATTCGACAGCGTTTAGCTTGACTACGTAATCATTCTGCCAATATACTGATTCTTTTTAACCTTTCGCTCGGTAATCCCTAACTTGTTTAACCATTACCTGTTTCACAGGCACTCAGCATTTAAAGTTTTTTATGCTAAACCTTGGCCGGCTTACTACGCAAAATCATATACACTCGTAAAATGACAGTTTACAAAATTTGGTGGAAGTGACGAATTTTCATGCCGGTGAGCGCGTAGAAACACTTTTGAGACGATGACTTTAACTCGTCTCCTCAAGGATTTACCACCAATTTGAAATAAATGGTTGAAACTGACTTCTCGAAGAAAAATTTTAAAAGTTTATATATATCAGTATCGCGGAGAATATTATATATTTGTACTGTAAGGTTTAATGTTTTCTACTCAGCCAGGAGAATTTCCTGGAGTTGTCCCCAATGCTTTAGTTTGGCAGTCTTAGTTTTTAGGTATTTAGACTGGGCCAGAGCAGAGCACCCCGCTAGCACATGAGCCAGAGTCTCATGCTCATGAGATTTCCCACACAGTCTACAAGTGACGTCGCCCTGTGCTGCACCTGTTTTGTGGACTATGTACACCTTAGTGGGCGAAAGCTGCTCGTACATCACCGCTACCCAAGCGATTGTATGGGTAGGAGCACAGGCCCAATCACGCAACCAAGCAAAGCGTCCACTCTGATTTATCTCACTGTCCTGCCACCTAGCCTGCAAGAACCGTCCATGCCACTTCTCTAGGATCTTCTTTCTCAGCTTCTCCATATCTGCCTTCTTGAGGTGTTCTTTCACCTTTGGCCCATTAATCTCCGTCTCAGGATCGCTCACATACCGATATGACGGTTGAGGGTACTCCAGAGACAGGCTCATGCGCAGTTCCTCGGCAAACTTATGCGCTTCCTTCATCATCGACGTGTGTCCCTTCTCTACCGCCCTCCTTTCGAACTGTTGCACTGTCCTCATCGAGGGATCCATGTTCTGACAAAAGCTTCATTGCCGCCTTGATCTTGGTCAACTTGTATTCACGCTCAACCGAGCGCAAGCCACGCCCTCCTTTCTCTCTTGCCAAATACATTATCGCCGTCGAACTTAAGGGATGCTTTCCACCGTTTTCACAGACGATCTTTCTATTATTATTATTATTATTATTATTATTATTATTATTATTATTATTATTATTATTATTATTATTATTATTATTATTATTATTATTATTGAATGAGCATTGTGTAGCTCGCAAAATGGTGAGCTTTAACATGAAAAAAAATGATACGAACATCTTAGCTTGTTTCTCGAATGAAGGAGATAAACTTAGAGTACGATGAAAAAAGCAATAAATGATCGATTTGTCCATTTCGTGCTTCGTTAATTTTGAGATTACAATTAGGAACACTTCATACTGGCTGATAATTTTTTTTTTATTTCTTCTTATTCTCGTTATTCTTTCTTTTATCTCAAAAGATTTAAGTCCAAATGCAGAGATAAAGTTTCATTCCCACTCCAAACTGACCTTCATCAAACATAATTACACATTTAAAAACAAAAGTTACCATTTATTTACAGCTCACTACATGAAATGTTACACTATATATGCCTACTTACAACTACATAAGAATATATTTCTGTCACAAAACATTCTGTCCCTTGCAAGTTTTATTAAACTGACGAGCTACAAACGCACAAAGGAGTGAATCAGTTGAAAATATTTTTGTAGACAAAATTTATTTACAATTAGTAGCTTCACCCTACAATGTGCTAATTTTCTTAAGTCGCCTATTTGACAACATTCAGTTACTTACAGTAATATAAGAGACAAAAAATTTAAGGAATATTCTCGGCCTTTTGAGCCCTTAATAATCATTCCATTAACAAAATCTATGTTACAAGCTAAAACATAACTGTTTCGTAATACAGTAATAATATATAATGTAGATATAGAAGAATGCAATAAATGTCAAAACCATCGATCTTAGCTTAAAACTGCTTCACAGCATATTCATTTACAAAATCTCTGTTGTCCAAGAAAAACAATCAAATAAAAGACATCACTTGAGATTTAACCTGCTACTGAACTCCACGAAAAGCTACAAATATAATTATTTCTCAAAATAGTCTTCTTACAAAAATTGAGAACTTTCTGAATCAACAATGAATATTATATCGATATTTTCACAAGTGAGATATCAAATGAGCTCCAATATCTGGATTCGGTTGTTGCCACTGTCAGACACAACTATCTTCCCATCACTAAGATTTGCTGCAGATCCTGGCCAATCAAACTCTCCTTTTCCACTGCCTTTTGTTCCAAACTTTGTCACAAACTTTCCGCTCAGCTCGAACACCTGAACCCTGTTATTCCATGAATCACAAACCATCAGATGTCCGTCTCTGTTAACCGACAAGTAACCAGGCATATCGAACTCACCCTCCTTGTTGCCCTTCTTACCGAATTTAAACACAAAATTTCCGTCCAGATCAAACATTTTGATACAGTGTTCGAGCTCGTCTGAGACTATAAAATATTGCTCCGTCTGGATGCAGTGACAGGGAAGGGACAAGAACCCTTGTCCGCCAAATTTACGTTTGAACTGCCCACGAGGGGAAAATATCTTAATTGATTTGTTACCTTTATCAGCAACAATAATATCACCATTACTGGTGACAGATAAACCTTCAGGATTCTGAAGCTGGTGATCAAGGTTTCCTTTGTCACCAAACTTGGTAAGAAACTTACCATTCCCACTGAACACCTGGACCCTGTTGTTATCACGGTCCGCCACTGCAATGTTGCCATTGTTATCAAAAGCTATCCCTCTAGGCCAATTAAATTCACCCTTATTACGTCCCTCTCTACCAAACGATCTTACGTGGGTACCGTCACTGCTGAATATCGATACCCTGTGGTTAAAATACTCAGTTACTGCTATTTCATTTCGATTATTCACTGCCACTCCCCATGATCCAGAAATCTTTCCAACAGACTCACCGAATTCTCCAAAAGATAGCACAGGTCTGAACCGCCTAATTTGGGTCTTAACCTCAAAAGAACTGCCACGGACATGTTTTCTTTCAAACCCACTAATTGCTTTACTATTTTCTTTCCCTTCTGCACTTGATTGCGGCGTCTTAATTTCGTTAAAAACGGTCTTTACAGTACCGATTCTTTTAGTGTTTAACATGCTAAGTAGTTCTTTATTTTCAGTAAAACTAAACCGAGGGATGGGTTCAAGGTCACTTTTACCTTGGGCTTCTTGTTCCTGCAGGATCGTGTCGAATGTTTCATTAAATCCCAGGATTTCAGCGCTGGAACTTCGTCTCAAAAGTTGTCTGGTTTCCTCGATGGCTGATTTAATGAATTGAAGTTGATTTTCAGCTTCGCCTTTTCTCAGCGCGAGACACTCGAGCGATTCTTTCGCTTGGTTATCAACTGCGTTAAAGATTTCCTGCTTCCTCGCTTCAATGATTGCTGTCATCTGATCTGCAGTCGCCTGCACTTTGCTTTTTATGTCAGCTACTTGCACCTGAACATCAATGCTGCTTTGGTCGAGCTCGCTGATTTCATTTCTCTTTTCCTCTGCTTTCTTGTTGAGAGATTCTATCAGAGACTCCATTAGTAGCCTGTGTTCATTTGCTCCATCTTCCAGAAGCACTTTGGTGTGACCTTCGTGGAGTGTTACAACACAAGAATTGCAAATGGCGACTTTACAGTTCTTGCAAAAGAACTCCAGCGCTTTGTTTTCGTGGCGTTTAATCTGGCAAAACGCTGGTCGCTTTAACACGTCTTCAATGTCCTGATCTTGAAAATTTTTTATCGCCAACACTCGATGTTCTTTATTTGCTCGTATTATATTATGTCCCGTGATGCACTCTTCACACCAGAAGAAGCAACACTGGAAACAGTAGAAAGAGTTGGCGCTTCTCTTGTCGCAGTTTCCACATTTCACGCCATCTGTGTTGCACTCTTTAATGGCCAACACATCCAGGAGGCTATTTATTCTGAAGTTGGTAGGAAACTTGCTGGGATTTCCACTTCCTGGGATCCTAATTTCCTTGCGACATTCTGGACATGATATGACATCTCGACGTGGACTCGTTCGATGAATCGCGTTCAGACATTTAAGACAGAAGCTATGCAAGCAAGGCAGCTGTTTTGGCTCGGTAAAGGGGCACATACACACAGAACAGAATACTTCGTCATGAAGATTATCGAGCAAAGTCTTAATATCCATAACGAAGGGCGCGAAGGGAAGGTTTCGAATTCAAAATGATGCAGTTGATGGATAAATGAAATTTGTCTTGTGACGGGATGTTATTTCTTATCAGACTTATAATACCAGTATTAACCAATCATAGAGCGATCACTGCATTGTTTTGACGTAACATCGAAAACTAATGGTTTCAAAAATATCCTGAATTGTTTATTACATTGTATGCGCTCAAGAAAGCATGACTTTTTAAAAAGCTGTCAAGATGTCTTGGCATCAGACTGCCTTAAGGCAATGTTTAAGAGATTGCATTTTCTGCGTCTGTTTTCCTTTACACTCGTAAGGTTTTATCCTTTAAAGTTAGTTTTCCTTTTGCCTTAAGTAGTCAAATGAGAAAAAGGTTTTTATTATTTTCCAGTATCACGCTGTTGAAACACGGAATGAAATCGGGCGTCTTGAAATCCAAACAATCTTTTTAGTATCTACGAAAGCTCGTTTGACCGAAACATGTTTGTGGTTGCACGAAATGATTATTCAACTGTCGTAAATCTAGCCTGTGAACAAAACCTTTCGGTGGGGAGTAGGTGAAAGGAAAAGCCCCTCTCCGGGCGGCCTTCCTTCTCGACCCCTGTAGGAAACAATTAAAATGCTATATTGAAATGGGTTGTTAAGGCATGTCTATGACTGAAAGCAGGTTTCATGATAAGGGAAATATATTATTTGTTCTATTATTTGTTGCTGATTAGATCATTTACGGCATGGGAGTCCATTGCTTTTACGCAAAAAAAAGAAACGGTTACTGGTTTTTACAATACTATATGTAAGACTTCAGAAGTTCTTTTAATTATACGTGTTATAAACTTATGACATTCCATTATCACACTCTGATAAATCAATTTTAGTGGGTATCGCCTTGGTCTTTTACCATGGAGGGACTCAAAAACATGGTTTGTGAGGCGACTTCCTTCAGTAAACCTGTACCTTTTATAAGCTCTGTTTTCACTAGACCCAGATACTAGGCTGTAGCTCCATTGTTTTTGTGTCTAGGCACATTCTTTTGTTGTTCGTTCTTTTGTTCTCTCGACCAATAATGTGAGACGTTACAAACGGTACAGGTCGCCCCATTTCTTTCGCAATTCTTCAGCAGTAACCGCTGAATCTCGATCAGTGGGCGCGCTCTAGGAAACAGTGGTAGGCTCCACGTAGCTGCTTGTTGGTTACGTAATCTTTTCAACTTCTGTCGAGTGCTGCTCAATACTCATTGGTTCCAGCACTGTGGTTGAAAGTCCCAAATGTTAAGTTTGGACTACCGTGTAGCACGAAAATTTCGCTGGAGTTTTTATTTTGCGGATTGGTGATTTTTTGCGGTTTGCGGGAACATTTTTTTGCGGTTCGAGATGACTGAAATTTCTGCTGGGAACTACTTTTTGCGATGCTCTGTTCAAGCAGCAGAACATTAACTTTTATTGTGCGGTTTGTTGAGTCACAGTTCACTCTACTGACATGTTAGAGACATCACTGTAATACCTTACTGCGCAAAGGGACTGAACAACAACAAACAAAACAAAAAGCCTACCCCTACCATGCACAACCAAACACTGTTTCGTTAATACGGTTTGCCACGACCGGTACTACCGTATATTTTTTTATAAGGAAGCAGTATGAATGTACCCGAAACCTATCTAGGCATACAGAGTGGCTTTCGAGTGCAAGATGTAGCTAGTATACAACTCTGAGACCTAACTGGGAGCGGCCTGCTAAGATGCAAAACTATGCCCTACTGTAACGCAATGAGACAGACTCAGTCGATAATAATAACACTCTTGTTCAGCTGAAGTTTCAAGAATTGAAATAACCTCCTTGCAGGCCGCTGCAGAAGCGCCACTAGAACATGGTTGGTCTACTGCACGATTCGAGTCTGTCTTTTCCTTCAGATGACCCATTCGTGCCAATCTAATGTACTGAGTCGCTTTACTCTCGACAGCTCTAGTTGCTCTTTCCAATGGAAAATCATGTTAATGTTCGGTGTCCAATATATATCGCCCCAGTGACATAAGTCCATTAAAAGCGGAGTTTTTAATATAATTTGACTGAAAGGAGTTAATTTTCGCGGCGTTTTATTTTGCGGGTGTTTTTTTTTTCTGCGGGAACTATTTTTTGGGGATCGAGGTCAATCCGCTAAATCAGCAAAAATTAGAAAATTTAGAACCTGCAAAATTTTCATGCTACACGGTAGCTCTGCTTTGGGTCTTTACTGTAAGAAAACTAGAAAAAGTTTAGTCATGTCTTATGGCAATATATTATACATGATTTTCGCTTTTTCGTTTCTATAAAAATACTGCAAGTCACAATTATATCAAAATGTTGTTTTGACAATTTATGATAGTTACGATACAATAACAACTGCAATCTGTTGCTTTATTCCCGAAACTAATGCATTATAACTTGTGAAAATCAACGAAGTGAATTCCATATTTGAGATTAGTTTTGTCTATCATCCCTTTTCAGAGAAAGAACTAAAGTTCCGCGAGGAAAATCGATAAAAAAGAGTAAAGATTGGATTAAAGAAAAGAAGGAGAGAAGAAGACGGCAGGGAAGGTAAGGGAAATCTTTGTTACTAAAATGATGAAGTGATGTCAAGGGCATTTTGGAACATAGAAGACGTTTATTTAACACACTGAAGTAGTTTTTTCAAAAGCTCTGAAACTGCTCAAGAAAAGTAAGGATAACAAATGTTGTTGTAGAACCGAAAGGAAAGAAATTACTTTGACCAATCATAACAGACGTAAACAGCACAATGAGCCAATCAGAATTCGAAGCAAATATCTGTAACTGGTGCCAAGCGCGGAAAAATGCGTGCGAGCAAATCACGATGGGTTTTGCTCTTGTTTCATTGGTTAAGAAAGTGGCGCGAGTTTTGCCAACCAATCACTGAGCGCAATAAAGCAAAACTTGAACAAAGCAAACGCGAAATTACTTTTTGACACTCGGTTGAAAACCGCCCACTAGTGGAGGAGCTTGCGGATTTTAGTCTTTGGCAATCTTGGGAAATCATCAAGTTATCTGTAGAAAACCCGAGTTTCTGCCAACAAAATATTGCCTTACTGAGCCTTGGCATTATTTAGTTAGAAGTCGGCGGCTAAGGGTCAGACATCTTCTGTTTAGGCATCCTTCGAAGGCTTGGACAAAACGTTGATATTCTTAAAAAGACGCCAGGCTTGTCACACATGTTCATGATCATTTTAAAATACCTAGTGTCATTTGTCCTCTGTTACATGAAAAGCTGTCCTTCATCTTGGCAAGTTGGAATATAGTTATTCTGACCTCGTTTTCGTGAACTATTTTGATACGATGAACTGCAATTGTTATTTCTTAATTCTAGGGAAGTGAGACCAGACTCCAAGTACACGGGACGAAAGAGAAAATCCACCTTTTGATTGGGACGCAAGCAAGGAATTTGCTCTACCCGATTATAAATTCAGGCCAAGAAAATTAAACCAGTACAAGCAGTGAATGCGTGCGTTAATCTGCTGGGAATTGAAATGGTCATTTACAGTTCTGTGAACGTACATGGTCACATTTGACGTTGAAATAATCCTTCGGCGTGGACTTTTGAAAAGGATATCTTAATAATGTCAAATATATGAAAACTCGCTCCTATCAAATGGTATAGGGAACGTAAACGAGCAGGACGAAGATTGTTTGGCAAAAGCTGTGTCATGTAATCTTCCAAAAATAGTGATGATAACTTTACGAGCCAAGCCGGAGGGCGATATTGAACGTGTATGTAGCCTGTAGCACCACCCCTGAAATTTATCTTGCCATGGAAACTGAAATCCGTTGCAGGTAACTGGAAAAGTAGAATATTCATCTGCTTTCCAATGTTGGTATTCTTAAGAAGACGCCAGGTTATTCACACATGTCCATGATCATTTTAAAACACCTAGTGTCATTTGTACGCTGTTACATGAAAAACTGCCCTTCATTTTGGCCAACTGGAATATAGTTATTCTTTTGACTTCGTTTTCGTGAATGATTTTGATGAGATAAACTTGAATTATTTTTTCCTTATTCTAGGGAAGTGAGGCCAGACTCCAAGTACACGGGACGAAAAAGAAAATCTACCTTTTGATTGGGACGCAAGCAAGGAATTCTCCCACCACTAATTCAGGAGAGGAAAATTAAGCCAGTAGTGAATGTGTGTGTTACGGTACATCTACTGGGAATTGATTGGTCATTTACCGTTCTGTGGATGTATATGGTCACATTTTACATGGAAATAGTCTTTTCACGTGGACTATAACGAAAAGGCAATCTTAATAATGAGAAACAGATGGGAGCTTAACTGGCCGATAATCATCCTACCAAATGGTGCAGGGAAGGTAAACGAGAGGGACGAAGATTGTTTGTCAAAAGTTGTGTTACAAAAACTTCAAAATACAATGATGATAACTTGTTAGGCCTTACCATTGGGAACGAAGTTGCAGGCGACATTTGAACGAGTGGCTCCCCGTCTGAAATTTATCTTGCCATGGAACATTACGTTGCAAGTAACGCAAATAGGAAAATGTTCATCTACTTTTCACAGCGGTATGAGACACAATAAACATGTCTCAACTCGTCAGTGGTTCTGCTTCCTTGTTCATATCCATGTGTTTTAGAAACCCCCTACCCTCTACTCCCCCACTCCCACCCTGACCTACCACCACCACTCGGTTCACGCACCCACCCCCCGTCTTCTTCCTTTTTTTGCCTGGATACTTGTGGAACAAGCTTTGAATTCTGGAGGCTCCAGTGTAGTGAACTTCCCACATCCCCTTCCCCCAAAAGACAAACATTGTGGTTGCAGACATGTATTTGGAAAAACATCCATTCAAATTCATAATACCTCGAAAATGAAGTAGGCAGCAAGCCTGTGAACCGGTGTAAAAACACGCTAATGTAAGCCTCACCAAATTAAGCCGATCTCTTACATGTTCAGTTCACCACATGTGCCTTTCCGCAAATATCGTATCTCTTATCGATTAGAAAACACGTGAGTTTGTGCATTTGTTCCCACAATCTCGTCCCTAGGGCAATCTCTGCTTTCAAGATATGGCGGCTGGGTAGAATGAAACCGTTGAATATCGGGCCTAAATCAGTTGTTGTACAGACGCTGAGCCGCTGTTGGGTTTTTTTTTATTTCGGAATTCAGTAAGCACGGAGAAGGTTTGTTGTTTAAATACCAGGATGCTGGAGGGCCGTACATAGCGAGGGAAGGGGGGGGGGGGGGGGGTAGGTGAATTTTAAATAATAATTTTGGAAAACTTTCGAGGTAAAGGCAAGTACAAGTTTTTTTTGTGAAAATAATGATTTTGTAATTTAGGTTGCCTGCGGTTTAGAATTGTGTAAATAAAGAGTGACAAGCCTACGCGACTTACTCGCCCATGTTTTAGCCTTTTTAAATCTAGCTGACATGAGTAGGTTTTTATGAGCTAAATTCAGAGTAAATTGGTTTTTAAAGGCCTGCGCTACTCCCAAATATTTGTAGCGGATTTGAACGATTTGCTGTTCAAAGTATAGCTTGAGTTTAAGATGGTTTATAAATCAACATTGTGTGGCAGAGATCTTGGAGGCAATTTCGAGCTTAACAAGGCGTTTATGCCATGAGAATAAATCACGAAGATTTAAGACAAAAAGCATAAGCGTTGTTTGATTTCTTTAAAGGTCTTAGAGGCAGTAACTTTCTGTGTAGTAGTAAAAACAAAAACGTCCAACTAGTAACCCTGTCTGTATACAGGAGACCCCTGTGGATGGGTGGACGGCGTTTGTCCCCCAAGACGAAAAATCCTAGGTACGGCCCTGTGCTGGGTACGGCTGCGTTCATGTAAGGCCACGGGGAGAGGGTCCTGAACAGATTTGTCCTTTTTGCTCTGGAAAAATAGGATCTGGCACAATGGATGTGATCACTGGAACTGGGAAAGGTCATCTTAAAGCTGAGAATGGGAAAATCTTTTATTCCCTGTTGTTATAAATGGATCAGTAAGGATAGCGAGAACAAGCTGCTTGCAAAGTTGCAGGGAGATTGATTGCTTGATGTAAAACGCAATTATTGCCGGGCTCAGCGAAACGCAAAATTCATAAGTACGCATTGCAAACCTTTTTTTTTTTTGAAAATAGCATTGCTCTTGTGCCGGCACCAAATCGGTGCCGGATAGGGCTTTTTGTTCACGCACAAAACGCCGATTTCGAATCGATTTTTGTGCCGGAGCGATGCAGCGTTGCTTCGGTCTTGAAAGTGAATCGTCACATTGGATAGGTTTTCGTGACACTTTCTTGAGAATCGAACCGAAACGGAAGTCATTACAACGAGGAGCGAGGATTGGATTCTGGTTGGAAAGATGGCGGTGGTTTTGGGCCACTTATGTTCGGCACCAGGCCAGAGTATTTTCACAACGGCATAGTGTAGACATAGCCTAAGTCGTACCAACATGGCGGAAGCGTTAGCGAAAGTAGCACTGACGTCAAATTCGGTCTCTCGACCCACATCTTTTGGACAAATGGTCCAAGCAAAATTATTTTCTCAACCATGGAAGGCAAGTAACTTGATTCTCTTGGTTGAGGGCAGAAGATTTCATGTTCATAGGGACGTGCTGATCGTTTGTTCGCCAGTGTTTGAAGCCATGCTGTCATCTAACTTCAAAGAGAAGTCTGCGAATGAAATCCCTCTTCCAGGCAAGGTGGCGGACGAAATGCAGCAACTTCTAGAGGCCATTTATCCAGACAGGAAGTTTTCCATCACCAAAGAAAACTGCTTTCTTTTACTTCGGCTGTCAAATGAATATCAAATAGAACTACTGAAGGCGGAATGTGAAAATTATGTGAATGCTTGGTGCGAGAAAGATATGACCATAGATGAAGCTATGAAAGTGATAGTTTTAAGTCAGAGATGCCCTTTGGGGGAACAAACTGTTCAGGGCTGTATGAAAAGATTTGTGTCTGATGAGGAACTGCTGTGGGAGGAATTAAAGAAGCACAGGATGTTTTCAGATCTTGATCGAGACAACGTGCAGCGGATTACAGAGGAAAGAGTGAAGTACTTGGAGAATCCGCTCAGGCTGAAACGGAAAGGGATGCCGAGCCACCTAACGGCTCGTTTCGGTGAGGCTATACCAGTGTTTCCAAGCTCCTCATCATCTCACTAATCAAGCTCGTTTCCCTTTGCAGAGTTGGACATTTACCCAGGCCGTGATGTTCGGTCGCCTAACAGGTCAACGCCGAGAGCTCAGTTAATAACGCTAGAACACATAACTTAGAGACAACTAAGTTCAAGCCTAAAATAGAGAGACTTATAGCAACTTTAATAGAAGAGTCTTAGTTCATCGCTCTACTTTGTATTTGTTTCAAGAAAGCGTTCCTGTTAGATGGCAAGGTAAAGATTGGTGACAATTCAGTGAACATTTGTCTTAGTAGGGTAGATTTTAGATTTTCTTTTACTTGAGAGAAGACTTATTAAAGCAATCTCAAATTTAGTGTTCAAATAGCGACTTGTAAAACTTTGTAAACACAACTGATTTATTTACGGTTGAACTCGACTTTATGCAGTAAAGGCAGGTTTATTATCTTCAGACGGACGTATCAACAAGTCAAAATCCAAGTCAGACAAATCGCCGGTTTTGACATTTAACGCCTTCCGACAAAACGTTGCGGCGAATTCAGCGAATTCTACTTGAAGTTACGAAACAGAAACGATCAAAAGTGGCCAAATAGAATTTTGCTGAGAGCCGTGCAAAGTTACCAGGTTAATACATTTATCAACTATTTAAGGTTATTCATTGTAATTATGAGCCGGAAGATTTTCCGGCTTGATAGATAAAGCGGTCTTTCAGCTATTTATCTAGTATGTCGAAAGTTTGTCGCTATTCTCTGCTATACACGTTACATTGAAACTGGCTATCAGTAGGGGCTACATTCGAGAAGACATTAACATACTAATTAATCGGTCTGGACCAAATGTTACTAGCTTTGCCCTTTATTCGTCGCATTAACTATTAGGCGTCTTTTCTGGAGAAAAAAGAAACTTTTACGCGGAACCTTATAAAAACTTTTAAGACGCAATGTAACTTGTGAGACAGTAATGATTCCATTGCCAAATTAATATTGCGAGTAGATTTTAGTCTATGACCTGAAGACCCTCTAGTTGCAGTTGATTGCTCATCTTTATCCTTGAACGGCCTCAGTGCACATAGTTAATGAGGAGAATATTTACATGTAAATATGAAAGAAAACTTTAGAAGTAATTTGCATGACGTGTAATAATCGACTCAAACCACGACGAAATTTTGTGTCAAAATAAAGGAAGTTAATTAAGCATTTTAAATTCAGTGGTACACTAATTGCTGTAGGAGCATGCTTTCCCATAGGTAATCCTTGTTTCTATCGACCAGCGTTTTCGTTTGAGGCCGGAGACCGTACATAACGTCCGGTTGCTTCCTTTGTGTTATCCGGTCCGAATAATTTGGCCTTTAGTTTAATAAGGACCTTGACAAACAGACTGGTAGTTTAAATAGTCGAGAGTTTTGAGGTCACAATACACTTAGCCTGCGAGCAGCTTTCACCCCTCAGAGAGCTTGCTCGCGCGGGCTACAAGACACAAGCTTAAGATTTACACAATCCATCATTTCAAGAAATGACAGAGCTATGATCCAGGCCTACAAAACTGCTTCTCTGGTCTCAGGAACGCTGAAAACAGCGTTTCGGTGGTTATAATTTCAAACATTTTTTCCGGGGGAGCATACCCCAGCCCCCCTTGAAGCTCGCACCCTCAACAGTCGCTTGACGTCCCAAAGCCTGAAAATTCCCGTCTGGTGCTTTTCTGGGTAGATCCGGTACTCTCCAACGCTGCCGAAAACTCTGATCGACCTTGTGTTTTGTACCCGGTCACGCTTTGTATAAAATGACTCAAACTCAAACCGGCGCTACAAAATTCAGATTTGACATCAAATAAAACACAGCACATGCTGATTATTGGTTTTCTTGACCATTCATACTATTTGGAACCGATTAGCAAATTGCCGCTCAAAATTGAGAGAATTGCATGCATATCTATACCTGAAGTTAGTATGCCAGTAAAGACCAAGAAAGTATTGTAAGGCAAATGCCGCTCGCGGTGCATTTCCTTTCTGCCATCTTGGAAACAGCATACACCGCGCAGACGTGCCATGAGCTACTTTAGAATAGACGGCAAAACAAGCTACAAACAAGACACCACTTTGGAGGTATTAAAAAAAGCAAATAGTAACTCCCAGATATTGCGCCTTAGCCTTGAGGACAAAAACCACTTTCCTCATCTAGAAAACTTTCAACTTAACTTCATCATCGTAAATGCAAATCTAATTCATGCCATATGAGGGGTATAAAGGCCGGGGCGTTGGTATTTAACTTCTCGTTTGGGGTAGGGATGAAACCTTGTTAATCAACATTTCTTATTAGTGCACAGTCCTAAATCCAGAATCATTTTGTTTTTGCCAGAAATGTTTACAGGTTTGAGCACTCATCCAACGTTTGTGGAGAACGCTTTTAAATTAGCAGACATTCTTTACCCAAAAGTCTCCTGGGTGCGCAAACGCGGAGCCCAAAGGCGCGCATAATTCCAAGTAATTTTAAGACATCACTCGTACCTATCAATTTACGAATTGTGCTCGAGGTCGTGGGATTTCTTTTACTAATTTTATGTTAGAGGAGAGTTGATGTTTCTTGAAACAAAAGTTTGCAGACTTTAATTTTCTCTCAGCGCGAAAGCGTTTCGACTCCTAAAATCTCAAAACGAGTCTTATCTCGCGCACTCTGCGTCATATAAAGTCTTATTGTGACGTCACCTTTCAGTTTGCTTTTTTTTCGCGGAACAGATCAGCTGTCTTTTTCGTGTAAAAAGCAAAAGGTTTTATTATGAGCGAGAAGGTGTTGGTATTGATTACCGCGATAGCAGTTTTCTTTCTGCTATCACATTACACTCTTAAAGCGAAACGAGAAGGTGAGATACGATCATTTTTTTTATGACCGTAGTAAGTTTTTGTCGCACACTCGAAATGTTCATACCAAATCCTAAGAGAAGCTACTTTTCATATCAAAAACTTTCACTATTCTCAGCAAATCATGCTCGTTTTTAGTCATCATTTGTATATCAACTATGAAAATGAAAAGGAAAAAGCACGATCCTATAAAGGCAAGAATTTTAGCAACGAATAATTTGTAAGAAACTTTATTTACTTTTTTCCGAAAACCAAACAACTGTCGGTTGCCATGGTGGTTTCAAAGGCTGTTCCTCGCGCGCATGTGTAGCCATTTCATTTTTTTTCCCTTTTTTTTTTAGAAAAGCTTTTTCAGCGCGCGCTGAGACGGTTAAATCGAAGTTCCTATATCCAAGTGTAGACAAGTTCAGGTGTTTGGTTTAAAATGACTCTGCCTTTTAAGCGATGAAACTATCACAAATAGTATTGTTCGGTTTTGCCTTCTTTCAATTAAGTTCAGACAAAAAAGCGACTTAATATTTGAAGCACTGTGCATTACATGGCATTTATAAACTCACTTTCAATGGTTTGAATTTGCGGTTGAGAAGAAAGAATTCTTCTAGACGACTTTGAACATGACACCAGCATTGCCTGCGGATGGGCTGGAAGGGTGAGTTATTTGTTTCCACGATATTTCAATCCTTTCAATCTCAGGAGCGTCACTATTAGAATAGAAAAAACATGAGCAAGTTGATTTTGCAAAACATCCAGAAACTAAACATTTGCAACACTGCGTGAGACATTGCGCAACGCTGCAGAAACTTAACGTGTTGTTGATTTTTTTCTTTAACTTTCAACTCAACACCATTGCAGGACAGGTTCTGGACGAAAATTCTCGTGTAACACCCTCTCTTTGCAAAGCGATAAGTCGTGAGATCAGAATTCTAATTTTCAAAACGTTGTGAGGTATACTGTAACGTGTAGCAGTACTTGGCAACTGTAATCATTACACTCTGTTTTTTTTTTATAAGAACGTCTAATTTTGGAGCTGAGGCTGAACGTTCTTATATTTTTTTGCGATTTGAGGCTGAAAACGTTCTTAAGACAGGGGCACCCAACAGATCGTTTCGGTAAATTATCTGTTCGGAGGGCCCTTCATCCCCTACAATTTTCTGAAGGGAATTTTCACCTCGAACTTTCGTGATATGGGAAATTTAAGGCCTAGTGTTTTCGGATTGATAAAAATGTCGTTTTGGGTACCGAAAAAAGGTCAGCTAAGATTTTCGGAAAAGAAATAAGACCTAAGGTTTTCGGGAAAATGGACAAAGATGCCCTAGTAATTTCGAAAAGACTCTGGTTGCCCTAGAATGACCGAACAAATAAAAATATTATAGCGCTGCCTAAAATGAACCTACAGAGCTTTATAGGCACTCCAGATAGCCTCAAATAGCGTTTCAAAGCATCTGAGAGAAAACTGTCGTTGGGTGCCCCTGTTAAGATGTTCTTAAATTACATATACACTACATGTATTTCAGTAAATCAACGCGGACGTGACCAGGAAACATATCAAAGTGATTATGAAAAACCGAGATGTGCGTCACCATTAGTAATGTTATACAAAACATGCCCTCACGTATTTTAGTTAATTTACATTTGTTACCTTGATTTTATACACAGATCAGCAAAATAAAAACGTTCTTAATCGACTCTCAGCCTACTTTATGTTCTTAATACGTTCTTAAAATTTTGGTTGATCTCAGCCTCGACGTTCTTATAAAAAAGGTTCTTATAAAAAAAAAAACAGGGTGTATATCGTTTCGTCACAAGTTGTAGGGAAATTTGCTTCAGGTAACAGCGCTCTTAGATCGTGTGTCATTTCCGGAGAATACTCTATAAATTCTGCTGCGGAAAATGCACAAGTTTCCAATGTGGACAAAGTCTCTTTTTAAAGACTGTGTTACTTTTGCCCAGCAAAAAGGAAGCTAGACCTAAAACAAGCCTGCATCAATCTTTCGACTAAGATAGTTCAAGCAAACTACTTGATGGGTAGCTACGACAAATTAAGTTTTACAAATAATTGAACACCAATCTCGACCAAACCTGACCATAGTTTTTACTTGTTGACATTCTTTTCTCGTTACAGGACTACGTAATAACAATGAAGATCAACTCCCCTGATTATAAACTGAATCTGAAACTGGTTTTGAAAGACAAGGAATCTTCTGGAAACGTCCCCATGAAAGCGGATAAATTAAACGAGAAACCCAAACTCAGATTTAGAAAGGTTTTTGTTGAGAAGTACTTCGAAAATCTCGGAATACATAACACTTATCTTTGTTTGCTCTCCGATTTCTAAATTTCAGATTAACAACTTTGGAACGTGTGCCCCAAATGCCACGCGCCCATTGGACAACGGAGCTTGCAAGCCCCGCCCCTCAAATTTGATGACTGGAGTAAACATGACATGCCAAACAATCACAGTGACGGTGGCAAACTGGGCAAGGAACGGAGCAACATGGACATGGAACGTGATTTTGAACGTGACACTGACAATGGTTGATAAAGTCTACAGTGGAGTGACATTTATAGCTGACTGGTGCTATGCAAGAATGAAGTGGCTGGCTGAGAAGGTTTACAATGGAGCTGCATTTATCAATGACTGGTAATACGGAATAATGAAGTGGTTGGCTTATAAAGTTTACGGTGGACTGGCATTTGCGGTGAATTGGCCCTGGATCCAAATGAAATGACTGATTGAGGAGGCATGGGACAGACCGATATGGATGGCCAAATGGGCCTGGGACAGAGTGTCCTGGCTGGGTGGTTGAATTTGGAAGTATGTTGCATGGATTGGAAATGTTATTTCAAAGTTTTACGCTGAATACCTGGAAAGTAAGTGAATTCTCTATTATCATGCATTGTGTTTGCTCTGTCTTCAGTTTAGACTGTGGATGACTTGTAGTTGCGTAATTGTAACTTTCATGTTTATTTTCATACAGACCACGTAACAGATGTCAAGCAATTCCTTACTGACCTAATCAGAAAAAATGCCTTCCTTTTAATGAGTGTTATTTTTATTAGGACCATGTCTATCCTGTTAATAACACGGGATGTGAAAGGCTATCGACAAAAAAGGTGAGTTCTCTTTGGTAAAAAATCTGTATATCCTGTGATACCACAACAACAACAGAACTTTACTTTTTGAGTTCCCAGTTCCCGGTGGCATAAACCTTTTTGTAGAGGGAGAGAATTGGTGGAGGGGACTCTCCGTACATTTCGAGTGAAGTTCCTCTCGCTCTTTGTTCTTCCTATAGTATTTGCGTGCGACCAGAATCTACCAGCATATAGAGACGGAACCGTTTTAGAAGCCTTCTGCTTACCCCGAGTACCTTAATTATCCTTACCCGTGCTGTTATGTCAATTCAGTTGTCAATTGAGTGCTTAAAGAAGTAAACGAAGAATTTAAATAAACTAACGAAAAACAAAACAGCGTTTAATCTTGGTCAAAGATGCGTACCTTAATGTAAGAGTGATTCGACGTTCAAACTTTCTAATTCTGTATATATGGATAAAAATAAAATTCAGTGGTTCGTATTTACCGCAAGTTAAACAAAAATGTAGCACAAAATGATTCCACACCAGATTTATGTAGTACGACGGTATAACAGTCATTCGCGCATTCGTTGAGCTAGGGAGTGGGGCGACCCAACGAAGGCGCGGATCAGTCCGAAAGGTTCGAAGGGTTGAATGTGTGCACGCACCATGCCAGTCGCATTCTCCAATTTGGAAACGTCATTGACCTTGTATTCTAAGATCGCGCAGGCTCATGCAAAAAGTATGGACTATCATTCCCATCTCAAAAGCGTCCCTATATTGTAACGCGCATAGAGGCCTGGGCGTGCCTCCCTTGACAATCTTGATCTCCCAAGACGGAAGTAACGCCGGTTGTTTGCTTCTTGGTTTTGGTGCAGTTTTCCACAAATGAATGTGGATATCCCATGGAAAAAAGAACCGATGGTTTATGCATCAGTCCATACCAGCAGAGCCAATCCTCCCCGTCTGCGTCTGGGTATTGATGGAGCATTTCTTCACTGTACGTCCCAGGAGCCGCCACCCCCCCCCCTCCCCCCCAGGGCTGAGTGGGCTCAGACAAATGAGACAGAATTATAGAAGGATAAAAGTAATAACAGTTTGCGAATGTCGGGTCCTTTATGGAATGGTGTAATAACATTCTAGTGGAAATTGAAACATCGAAGAATTGCCAGTTTATGCTTAGCGTGCGTATATCGAGTTTTGGGTGCACGCGGGAAGTTAGGGGAGCTTCTTGAGTGCTCTCCAAACGTCCCAAGTGCATCCATAACTCGATATACGCACAGCTAAAGGCGTGAACCATACTTTTACAACATAGTGACAACAAAGTATCGAAAAGTAGTACGCAGATAACGGGTTTTATTTGTGATTGATTACAAAATTCTCTCAATGCGCTGTACAGAAAAACAAAGGTTCTTATTAGCTGTTTAAAAACACGCCACAATGGTATGGTCTGAACGAGAACGTTTCATCTGAAATTGTGAATGAAAAGATGCATCGTTCTTTGCATGAATTAGTTTGTACAAACAAAAACTAAGCGACGTGAACTCAAGGTTGTCTGTAAGTTGCACACGTCATTTTATGAACGCACGGCTTTGCGTACGTTTAGGAATGTTACTACTATGATGACGCCAACACCATGTTATAATTTCTGTTTTTTTTACAGACAAGTCTACTTTAGACCAGCACTTTACACACATAATTATGTTCCTGTTGTTTGAATTTCAAAAGGGAAACCCATTTAAATATTAATAGTAGTTATCAGGCCTACGAGCAAGCTTGCCTTCCATCAAGTAGTGATTACTGGCTGATAATTTTTTTTTTTCATTTCTTCTTATTTTCGTTGTTTCTTTTCTTTTTTTTATCTCAAGTCCAAATGCAGAAATAAAAGTTTAACTTCCACTCCAAACTGACCATCATCAAACATTTACACATCACACACATTTAAAAACAAAAGTTACCATTTATTCACACATCACTTCATGGTATATTACAAATCTACTTGCAAGTAAATATAAATTTACTTATGTCGCAAAACATTCTGTCCCTGGCAATGTTAATTCCATTACACTGACATGCTAAAAACATTCAAAAATCTATTTTAGAAAAGATTTATTTACAATCCCTTGCTTCACTCTACAATGTACTAATTTTCTTAAGCCGCCTGTTTAACAAGATTCACATGCTTAGAGTTTTATGTCATAACCATCTTAGTTTTGAAACCATCAGAGGAAATTCATCTACAAAATCTCTGTTGCCCAAGGAAAAACAATTAACAATGAGAATTTGATCGATATTATATCACACATGCGAAATCAAATGATCGAGCTCAAGTATCTGGATTCGGTTGTTGTTTTTGTCACACACAACTATCCTTCCATCACTAAGATTTGCTGTAGACAATGGCCAATTTAAGGTGACTCGACCCAGTTTTTTTTTTTTTGGTGGTACCACCCTACTTTGAAGCTCTCTGGTATCCCCACCTTTACTTTTATCGTAAGTCTAACACATAGAATGTATAACATATAGATCAATCTACAATATAGCAAAAAAATTTTGGCGATCGGAGTAAATGTCACGTGGTTATAGTGCCACGCCCCTTTTAGGTCTGAGTCGAAATTCTGCTGTTGCCGGCTTTTTTTCGTGAGAATCTCTCGGCTACACATAGTGCGCATTAGTGCCTTGCGCTGAACAAAGTTTCAACAAAATCGCAAAGACCCAATTCGAGAAATTTAGCGCTTTCCAAATTTAGGTCATAATTTATGTAAAAATGATAAGCAAACTTTAAACGATTATATCTAATAAACTATGAGATTTATTCCTTTATTTTGGGGATCTTTATAACAGGTGGACCCTTGCACGTCAGCAGAAAGCTTTAGGGTCTTGCAAATGCGCCCGATTTCGAGCAATGCAAACATATAGAAATTATAGTTTTAGCTATTTGTTGACGCTTGTCAACGTTTCAGAGTCCTCCTCACAAAAAAGCATTTTCTTAAAAATTCGTAGTTTTTTTTCCTTCAAATTTTTGTAGGGCTACAATTGATTAACTAACTACCCGGATTCCGAATTTCATGGTCATTGAAAAACTGTGACATTATCTTCTATAAGCCCAAACTTGAGTAAACATTGAAGATTTTTAGCGTTTTGGCTGAGATTGTGCTTTGGGAGTTTTCTATTGTTTCGAGTCTGTCATGATACAGCATTCTTGTTCAGCACGCGTGCAATGACCACGCTTGCCTGACTTCCGAATGCACTCATTGGACATTGAACGCATGCTTAACAAGAATGCTGTATCATGACAAACTCGAAACAATAGAAAACTCCCAAAGCACAAACTCAGCCAAAACGCTGAAAATCTTCAATGTTTACTCAAGTTTGGGCTTATAGAAGGTAATGTCACAGTTTTTCAATGACCATGGAATTCGGAATCCAGGTAGTTAGTCAATCAATTGTAGCCCTGAAAAAAATTGAAGGAAAAAAAACTACGAATTTTTTAAGAAAATGCTTTTTTTGTGAGAAGGACTCTGAAACGCTGACAAGCGTCAACAAGTAGCTAAAACTATAATTTCTATATGTTTGCATTGCTCGAAATCGCGCGCACTTACAAGGCCCTAAAGCTTTTTGCTGATTTGCAAGGACCCATCTGTAATAAAGATTCCCAAAATAAAGGAATAAATCTCATAGTTTATTAGATATAGTCGTGTAAAGTTTGCTTACCATTTTTACATAAATTATGACCTAAATTTGGAAAGCGCTAAATTTCTCGAATTGGGTCTTTGCGATTTTGTTGAAACTTTGTTCAGCGCAAGGCACTAATGCGCACTATGTGTAGCCGAGAGATTCTCACGAAAAAAAGCCGGCAACAGCAGAATTTCGACTCAAACCTAAAAGGGGCGTGGCACTTTAACCACGTGACATTTACTCCGATCGCCAAAATTTTTTTGCTATATTGTAGATTGATCTATATGTTATACATTCTATGTGTTAAACTTACGATAAAAGCAAAAGTGGGGATACCAGAGAGCTTCAAAGTAGGGTGGTACCGCCAAAAAATAACTGGGTCGAGTCACCTTAACTCTCCTTTTCCACTGCCTTTTGTTCCAAACTTGGTTCCAAACTTTCCGCTCAGCTCAAACACTTGCACCCTGTGATTCGCTGAATCACAAACCATCACATGCCCCTCACTATTAAACGTCAAGTAACAAGGCCAATCAAACTCACCCTCCTTGTTCCCCTCCTTACCGAATTTAAACACAAAATTTCCCTCCAAATCAAACACTTTGATACAGTGTTCACCCACGTCTGAGACTATAAAATATTGCTTCGTGTGGATACAGTGAAAGGGAAGGGACAACGAGCCTTGTTCGCCAAATTTACGTTTGAACTGCCCTTGAGGGGAAAATATCTTAATTAATTTGTTACCTCTATCAGCCACAATAATATCACCATTACTGGTGACAGATAAACCTTCAGGATTCTGAAGCTGGTGAGTAAGGTTTCCTTTGTCACCAAACTTGCTAAGAAACTTACCATTTCCGCTAACACCTGGACCCTGTTGTTATTGCAGTCCGCCACTATAATGTTGCCATTGCTATCAAAAGCTATCCCTGAAGGGCAGTGAAGTTCACCTTGATTACGTCCCGCTCTACCAAACGATCTTAAGTGGGTACCGTCACTACTGAATACCGATACCCTGTGGTTAGTTAACTCAGTTACAGCAATTTCATTTCGATTATTCACTGCCACTCCAAAAGGTCCAGAAAGCTTTCCAACAGACTGACCGTATTCTCCAAAAGATAGCACAGGTCTGAACTGCCTGGTTTGGGTCTTAACCTCAAAGGAACTGGCACGGACATGTTTGCCTTCAAACCCAGTTATTATTTTCTTTTCCTTCTGCACTTGAGTGCTGCGTCTTAATTTTGTTAAAAACAGTTTTTACAGAACCGACCCCCTTAGTGTTCAACATCCTAAGCAGTTCTTTATTTTCAGTAAAATTAAACCGAGGGATACGTTCAACGTCACTTTTACCTTGGGCTCCTTGTTCCTGAAGGATTGTCTCAAATGTTTCATTAAATCCCAGGATTTCAGCGCTGGAGCTTCGTCTCAAAAGTAGTTTACTTTCCTGGATGGCTGACTCAATGATTTGAAGTTGAGTTTCAGCTTCGCCTTTTCTCAACGCGAAACACTCGAGCGATTCTTTCGCTTGGTTATCAACCGCGCCAAAAATGCTCTGCTTCCTCGCTTCAATGATGGCCATCCAGTCTGATCTGCAGTCGCCTGCACTTGGCTTTTTACGTCAGTTACTTGCACCTGAACATCAATGCTGCTTTGGTCGAGTTCGCTGATTTCATTTCTCTTTTCCTCATCTTTCTCGTTAAGCGATTTAATCAGAGACTCCATTTGTAGCCCGTGTTGATTTGCTCCATCTTCCAGAAGCACTTTGGCGTGAAGTGTTAAAACAGAAGAATTGCAAATGGCGACTTTACAATTCTTGCAAAAGAACTTCAGCGCTTCGTTTTCGTGGCGTTTAATCTGGCAAAACGCTGGTCGCCTTAACACGTCTTCAATGTCCTGATCTTGAAAGTCTCTTATCGCCAACACTCGATGTTCTTTATTTGCTCGGATAAGGTTGTGTGACGATATGCACTCTTCACACCAGAACACATAGCACTGGAAACAGTAGAAAGAGTTGGCGCTTCTCTTGTCGCAGTTTCCACATTTCACGCCAGTTGTTTTGCACTGTTTAATGGCCAACACATCCAGGAGGCTGTTTATTCTGAAGTTGGTGGGAAACTCGTTGGGATTTCTACTTCCTGGGATCCTAATTTGTCTGCGACATTCTGGACATGATATGACATCTCGACGTGGACTCATTCGATGAATCCCGTTTAGACATTTATATTAAGACAGAAGCTGTGCAAGCAGGGCAGCTGTTTTGGCTCGGTAAAGGGGTACATACACACAGAACAGGATACTTCATCATGAAGATTATCGAGCAAAGTCTTAATATCCATAATGAAGGACGCGAAGCGAAGGTTTGGAATTCAAAATGATGCAGTTGAGAGGTCATTGAAGTATTTTCTAGTGACGGTATGTTAATGGTATTGTTCGCGCGCGAGCAAATCACGTGAGCAAATCACGTTAACGCGTGCGAGCAAATCACGATTGGTTTTGGTTTTGTTTCATTGGTTCAGAATGTGGCGCGAGTTTTGCTAACCAATCACAGAGCGCAATAAAAAAAAAGCAAACGCGAAATTACTTTAGACACTCAATTGAAAACCCTTCTACTAGTGCAGGAACTTCCGGATTTCAATCTTTGGCAATCTTGGCAAGTCAAAAAGCCTGTATCTCTATAAATCCCGGGTTTCTGCCAACTAAGTATTGCCTTAAAGGGACTATGTCAGCAGGGGGACATGCGCAGTAGAGTCCGTGCGTTGATAGAACCACTTTGAAATCGTTGGCCCAACTTTTTCAAATACCGTCGGAGAGTTCAGGAAACGGAAGCCCTTTTCATCTGCCTGAATCGCGTTCACCTGTGGAAAGTTAGCTAAATATTTTATTTACAAACGGTCCTCAGTAATTACAGAATCTGCTTGTTGCAATATTTCTGAAATCGTTTGCTCTTGGAGCTCTATTAACGTGGATTTGCGATTTCGATTCGCGGCGGCCGTCGTTCTGGCTGCGGCCGAAAAAAAATATACGACAGCAATGGCACAAAACATCATGATAAAGTTTGGCATCGAGGGCATCGAAGGATTTGCCTGGATACTTACTAGTTTTATTAGACCTCGCTTGATCTCGATATTGCTATGAATGCATTGACTTATGATGAGTGTAAATCAGACATGAATACAAATACTGCGTTGATTATTTTGACCACAGGCAGTCCAAGCTCAATATCAGAGAACCGTTGAATTATAAGGATTTGTATGGGAATACAACGGATTTGTGTAAAATAGTAGAAAATAGCAGTATTTTGTCAATAAAGTCAACTTACCATGTTTCTTCTTGTATTTTTTGTCATTTACCAGCTTTTTCAAGCCGATTCGGAGCGATTTCGGTGAGTTAGGGTCATTCTGGTTTCCACTGTTAAGTGTAACGAAAGGCGGTACTCTATTTCAGCCATGCCCGAAGCGTGAAACGGAATAAATCCGTTAAAATCATCTCTGGTGTCCCAATTCCTTCATAGAATCAAAGTAGAGATGAATATCTATCCTTCCAGCGCATTTCCGACTCGATTGAAGCCGTAACACGTTTGCTAGAAAGATTTTCTTTCAAGTCGGCTCGCTTCTGAAATTTCTAAAGACCCGCGGCTAGAACGCCATGGACACATTGAACGTTCGAACAGAACGCTGGGTAACAAAAGTTCCTTTGCACGGGGGGAACAGCGGCCAGTTGTCCAAAGGCAAACAGATTTGTTCGCGGGGTCTCCTCGTGTCCTTTTTGTGAAGACCGTCAAGGGACCATTGTTTCCATCGACAAATCAAAATTACTACCGGACGTGTTTCCCAAATCTAAAGGGCGCGATCTATTCAACCTAAATTTCCGGTAAAGAGTCAAATATGTCGATAACCTGTTGTCCTTTTTCCCGGAAATGTGGAAATTCCGTGAATTTTCTGTTCCATTGGTCATACCATTTCGCCAGATGCTCAGTCCAAGTTTCTTACGGGATTTAAAAATTACACTCGCGTTTTCTGAATAAATTTCACAAGGTTTCACAAGATCCGATACCACGATACCACGATCCCAGAATAAATACAATAAAATGGCAGAAGTACACTTAATAACAAGAAACAATTAACTCTGTAAACGTTCAACCGAAATAACCAGCAACTTGAAAATCTAAGCTTATCAGAAAGATCGGCAATTTTTTTTTCAATTCACACATTCAGCTTAAGCTTAAGAAACTCACCCGGAAAAAAAAATTTTTTTTACCTGCACTCGATGTGGTTTATCAGTCCTACAAGCTGCAAACTTACAAATGATCTGTTGCTCACAAATGAACTGTTGTGTAAAGAGTGACAACGATCGCTATTCCAAGCGTTAATATTTTGTCTTTCTGTCCGTCCGCTTTCTGAACCACTTTTTGGGTCACGCATTCTTGAATACTCCGCTTTTAACGCAGTGGTGACAAAGGCCGTTGGTTTTCCTTGTTCAAGTTCAATTATGTTTCTGCTGGACTGCTGACAAAATATCTGTTCCTGTTCAACAAAGTAATCTTCAATAAATTCTGCTCCAGTTAAATCAACTCTTTTTCGTGTTTACTCACTGCAAAAAAAAGCGAATTATATTTAGTTGCATTTCGATTCTATGGCGGTTTTTGCTCCGATATCCTTCACCGGCCGGCAGTCTATTTCATTTCTTGTTTTGAAACCTCCAATTCAAAGACACTTCCGGTAAAATGTAATATCCAATCAGATTTCGATTTACTGGATTTTGACATTGATTAGCCCAGAGGTCTTGTTTCCTTGGTGCTGACCAAAAGGAACGCAGGCTCTGGGAACGAGTTTGAAGCCAGGAACACACCTGGCGATTTTTTTTCGCCGATTGCGGCGACGTGGCAGTTTTGAAAACTCATGTGATAAAATCGCCCAACCTGATGGGTTGGCTTTACTGGCGATTCACAGCAATAAATGTTGAAAATCGCGAGAACGGGCATACCCAGCGAATTTAATCGTCGATATCTGACATGCAAGATATCGGCGGTTTTATACGCCGATCGCTGAGCTGCGATCGGCGAAAATCGCAATCGCTGCACCGGGCACACCTGGCGATTTTTGCCTTTCGCAGCAATCGACATATAAAATCGCTGTGTCGTTGGCTTTAGGGAGCCTTGTCAATATTTAGTTGGAAGTCGTTGGCTTACTGTCAGACATCTTCTGTTTAGGCATCCTTCGGAGACTTGGACAAAATGTTGGTATTCTAAAGAAGACGCTAGGTTTCTCACACATGTTCATGATCATTTTAAAATACATTGTACCTAGTGTCATTTGCGCGCTGTTACATGAAGAACTTCCTTACATTTTTGGCCAACAGGATTGTAGTAATTCTTCTGACCTCGTTTTCGTGAACGATTTCGATGGGGTGAACTTCAATTATTAGTTTCTTAATGCTAGGGAAGTGAGACCAGACTCCAAGTCCACGGGACGAAAAAGAAATCCACCTTTTGATTGAGGCGAGGAAAATTAAGCCAGTAGTGAATGCGTGTGTTACGGTAATCTACTGGGTATTGAAATGGTCATTTACAGTTCTGTGGATGTATATGGTCACATTTGACATGGAAATAATCTTTACACGTGGACTATACCGAAAAGGCAATTTTTATAATGACATCAGATGGGAACTTGCTATAACTGTCTCTTAATCATCCTACCAAATGGTGTAGGGAACGTAATTATATAAACGAGAGGGACGAAGATTGTTTGGCAAAAGCTGTGTTACAAAAACTTCAAAATACAATGGTGATAACTTGCCAGGAATGACCATCGCAAACCAAGTTGAGTAGCACGCCGTCTGAAATTTGTTTTGCCATGGAACTGATTGCGTTGCAAGTAACACAAAGAGGACAATGTTCATCTACTTTTCACAACGGGATGAGACTCAATAAACATGTCTCAATAGGCCATTTCCGTGTTGCTGTGAACCTCATTGTGAAAGCGAGGCTAAGTGCAAAGCTTTTCATATGAAAATTAGTTTTGTTTGCATATGAATGAAAACTAATTTTTATAACAAAAACTTAGCACTTAGCCTCGCTTTTACAACGAGGTTCGAAGTATATTCGTCAGTCGGTAGTTCTGCTTTCCTTGTCGTATCCGTATTTGTTAGAAACCCGCAATTTCAAGAGCTGCATCTCGGCGTTAGGGACGAAGCTCACCATCTACAACCTGCTTTTAGCACCGTGATCGAAAAAGTACGCTAATATCACCACGATGAAATTTATTTTGTTAAAATGCTTTTTGTACTCCCGTATTGATCATCAATTCTTATCACTAAGGCAAACTTGTATCCATGACCTTTAACGAAGAAATAAAAGAAATACTCAGCAAGATCTTGTTATTGTGCGGACGAAAGGAGATAAACTGGCATCAAAGGGACCGCTTGTAAGATGTTGCTAAATAAACAGTTGAAGATAAAGAACGGACCGCAAATTCATGATACCTGGAAAATGAAGTAGGCAGCAAGCCTGTGAACCGGTGTAAAAACAGGCTAATGTGAGCCTCACCAAATTAAGCAGACCTCTTTTAGCTTCAGTTCACCACATGTGCACTTCCCCAAATATCGTCTATCTTTATGGATTAGAACTGAAACTCGTAAGCTTGTGCATTTGCTCCCACAATTTCGTTCCCAGGGCTGTCTTTGCTTTCAAGGAATGGCGGCTCGGCCGAATGAGACCGTTGAATGTCGGGACTAAGTCGTTGTTCCGATGCTGAGCCGCTGTTGGTGTTTTTTTTTTTTCGAATTCCATAAGAACGGAGAACTAATGCTGATAACCTGGATATTGGAAACGGCTGCGTTCATTTAACGCCACGAGAGGAGGGTCCTGAACAGGTAAAATTAGGAACCGAGATTTGTCCATTTTGCACTGGAAAAATGGGAATTGACACAATGGGAATGGGATGTGATCACGGGAACTGGGAAATATCACCTTGAAGCTGAGAATGTGAACATCTTTTATCCCCTGTTGTTAATCAAAGGCTTTTGTGAGCCAACTCGTAAATGCGGAAGTGAACAGTGGTAACCGTAACGCAGAATTCACACCAAACTGCGCTACAAGGATTCGTGGGCGCCATACGGGAATGAAGTGTTGCGTAAAAGGTAAAGAACATTGTTCGCATTGTGTTAAATGGTTGGCTTAGGAGTCGAAATGTCAATCTCATTTAACAAGAAAACCATAATGGCTTAATAAGCGGCCTCATTTATTCCTCATTTAGGCCTCACGCTACGCCGCCTTGATTTTTTTTTTTTTTTTTTTTTTTTTTGCGGTTCGCCTCACCGAGATGGGCTCCGGAATAATTTAGGGCCATGGTCCCTAAACTTTTAACACTTTTCGTAAGTTTTGTATTTTTGAGGTAAGTTTATATTTTGAAAACTGTTTGGAGTCTTAAGAGTGGTAGGCTTTCAAAAGCGAAAAAGAAGAAACTTTTTTTCTATCGATCTTAAAGTAAACCTGAACCCGAGCCCTCCGACTCGTAGAGATTAATTTTTCTCTTTAATAATTATCTCCGCTGTCTAACTATCTGGCACCCGTGCGCGTTGCGCAATAATTTTAACAGCCAAAATGACTTCGGACCGCCAGAGAAAAATAACCGAATGAGCTAGCTAAAAGGTAATAAACTAGTGGCTTTGAGCGTACGTTGAGTATAAAGGGTACTGCATAGAGCCTGCGACACCCCTTTGATGTATGTTAGAGCCACGGCGGTCGACGGTATTGTAGAAGCAAGTTCTTTTCTGGTTGTTTGTTTCTTGGTTTTGGTGCTGTTTTTCACAAATTCCTCACTGTACGTCCCAGGAGCCGGGCATTTGTCCGCCCCAGAGCAGGGTGGGCTCAGTCAAATGACACATAATTAAATAAGCTTAGGGTGGGAGTACACCTGAAAGCCGTTTTCACGCCGCTTAAAATCGGTCAAATGGAAATATCTTGTTCGCATTTCAAGCAATACAAAAAGCCTCCATTCATTACACAAATTAATGTTTTGGGGTGTTTTATGAATTTTGGGGTGATTTTTAGGTATATTTGGAAGGAAATAATTTTTCTTGAAGCAGGATTGGTAAAATTAAAAGAAATAAAAAAATGTTGAAGATTAAGGGATGTTTTAAAATTAGAATTTGTAGTTAATAATTAATAGACGGATACCAGCGTCTTTCCCTCCCATGTGGGACTCATTTTCTTCCTGTTTTGTTTTATTATCCCTGAAAAGCCCCTTTGGGGAGAGGACAATAAAGTATATTACTATTATTATTATTATTATTATTATTATTATTATTATTATTATTATTATTATTTATTATTATTGTTATTATTATTATTATTATTATTATTATTATGCGCAGTAAAACTATCTGTATGCACCGTATAAGAAGCACCACAGGGCGCGTAGCGTAACCTGTGAGCCAAGCGAAACTTAATAGCACGTGAATCGATCAATATAATACAGACATGTATAAAAATATAAAATATATAAAAATATATAAAAGCCATAGTCTAATAATATAAAATATATAAAAATATCTAAAAGCCATAGTTTATATAAAAATGTATAAAAGTCATAGCTCGTCTATTCATGGCTGGTCTATCAATCTTGGTATACTAAAACAACATGTTACTACTTTGAAAGTTCTTACAATGTTCAGCGTCGCCAATAAAACCGCCTTTTGCATTCTCTCTAGGACTTGAGTAGTCTGTCGCCCAACTAGTGATCGCACACTAATCTCTGTCTCTTTCGACCAGCCGCCTAGCACATCCATGATAATGTTATACTGGTGCACCTCATATCCTTTATATTGCTCCTTCAGTTCCCACCTCAAGGGACCATACTTCCTGGTTTTCTCCTCGCTCTTCTCCTCTCGGTTACTAATCCATGGACAACTCATCTCTATGGTCATGACTTTCTTGCTCTCATGATTCACAACCCTCGCATCGACCAGGTTGGCTCGCACCTCCTGATGATCTGCGTACACAGGTACATCCCACCACGCTTCTACTTGTTCTGACTTGTACACCGGCTTTGGCATCACTGGCGAGTACCATGGTGGTACTTCCTCAAGAAGATCTTGGTCACGTAGGAGCTCGTAGAACAGGACTTTTAAAGCCATGTTATGTCTGAGCAAATACTTGTTCTGAGCTAGTGCAGAACACCCGGCCAGAATGTGCGGGACACTTTCTTGGGCATGACCACATAGCCTACACTTCACATCCCCGGGACAACTCGTATGTGTCTTCTTACTAGAGTATAGCTTTGTGGGCAAAAGTTGCTCGTACAGTTCAAATACACCGGCAATAGTGTGCGAGGGACATGAACTCCATTGATTCAGCCAACTGAAACACTCATTCTTGCACAGCTGTAAATCGGACTTCCTCTCAGCGAGCAACTTTCCCTGCCATTCTAGTCCACGTATTTCCTTCTCAAACTTCTTCTCCACACATTCTTTCAATACTTCCTTGACACGGTACGATGGGATGATCCCCCCGTTGCTCATAGCACCGACAGGATCTGGGTGATTAAGGTGTAAGTTGACGCCCAGATCCTCCGCAAACTTTGCAGCATCTTTAACTAACGAACTATGCCCCAGTAACTCAGCTCTCTCCTCGAACTCCCTCACCATTTCCATCGCCAGATCTTTCTTCTCATACAATCTAACCGCTGCTTTGATCTTGGTCGCTTTATACTCTGTTTCTACCGCACGTAAGCCTCTCCCGCCCTTTTCTCTTGGGAGGTACAACAGGGACGTAGAGCCACCAGGGTGTTTCCCGCCGTTCTCCACAATAATCTTGCGCGCTTCCCTGTCTATGGTTTTCAAATCTGTAACCGGCCAGCGCTGAGTCCACATCATGTAACCCAACACAGGCAGGGCAAATTGATTAGATGTCACCACCCGATTATAGTCTGAGAGGGGACTGGACCAGATGACTGACAATCGGCGCAGGTACTCTCTTGCTGCCAACTCAAGTGCCATCTTCTCTTCCTAAACTAAGGTTTCAAGAACACCCAGAAACTTGTACGTTCTGCCTTCCTCAAGAGTTGGTAGCCTTTCTTCAGCTAGGTCTCTTCCGAAAGTCTCCTGGGAGTGGACCCCTCTCCTTATATGGACAACTGCACATTTCCTTGGGTTCCATTGAAGTCCGATGTCTTCCATAGCAGCTTGTGTCGACTCCAGAACACGATTCAGCTTACTTTAGGACGCAGCAAATACCTTGAGATCATCAATATACAACAAATCAGTTACTCTGGCGCTTATCGGTGTCGATAGCTTGTATCCCTCGGAGGCGCTAATCTTCCAGGCAACGGGGTTCAAACAGATCGTAAACAGCCTTGGGCAGAGCGCATCTCCCTGTGGTAAACCCTTCTTAAACACAATCGGCTCAGAGACTTCCTGTCCATGCGCCGTGTTAGCCACGATTCTCGTATTCCAGCTATTACTCAACTTACAGATCACCTCACACAACCACTTTGGGAACCTATGCAGCACCATCATCTCACCTAACCACTCATGATCTACCGAGTCGTATGCCTTCTTCACATCAACCCATGCCATACTCAAATTACGCCTTCTTCTCTGACAATCCAATGTCACCACCCTATCAATCAATAGGTTATCTACCGTTCCACTACAGCCCTTCTTAGCACCCCTCTGTGACCCTTTCATCAAGCCATGCTCTCCGACATGCTGATCTGTAGGACCAAGCAGACACGAAGTGAACCACTTGTAACAAGTATTCAAACAGGTGATTGGTCTTTGGTTGTCACTGGTGAACTCCCCCGGTTTTGGTATCAATGTTGTTTTTCCTTCAGCGAACCAGGATGGATACTCATGGTCGCTTCTCGTGATCGCTTCAAATGACCGAGCTACACCCTCGTGTAGCGCATGCGCGCGCTTCCACCAGAAATTAACCAGCTTGTCCGACCCCGGGGCACTCCAATTCTTCTTTCTTTTCAACACACTTACTGCTTCAGTGGTTTCTAGTGTCCAGGCCTCATCCGTCGGTGCTAAAAATCGCTTGCCTCACCTCGTCCAGCCACGCAGCCCTACTATTCCCAGTTCCCTCTCCTTCCCATAATCCTCTCCAAAACGAACTCGCCTCTTCGATACTACCAAACCTCTCTCTCTCCTCTTCACGAGTGTTTCCGCTGGCTCCATCATACTTGGCACGATCACACTCTTCGTTCTTGGCTAGCATCTCTTTCATATTGGCATACACTTGCCTTGCATCACCTTTAAACTGTTGGTTTATAACCCTCGCTTCTTCGTTTTTCTTTTTCCTGCCAAAAGCTCTCTTCAACTTCCTCAACGCGCATTTCTGTCGTTCCATGTAGTTCACAAGTGAAGGTATGGATAACGCTTTGCAGTCTTCTTGTAGGATCTCTCTATTCCTTTTCCCTCTTTTCGTCAGTTTTCTGTTTTCTTTCAGGCGGTCAATTTCCGCTTTGGCGATTGAGATCTTTTTCCGAATGGATCCCGCCATTTCCTCGTAAACTATTTGCCACTTTGATCTTTTACGCTTGTGGTTTGACGATCTGTTTGACCCTTGTTTTTTCCACCCCTTGTACAAAAGAAATGCCGTGACAACAGAATAAAGCACACAATTTGCAATCCAAAGATAACTAAATGGATTGTCCGTTGGGGATACTTTGCATTGCTTCATTAACTCCATTATCACATTGTTAATATCTTCAGGGTCACCACTTGTTGACTTTCCTTTTGTTCGTGTGTCAATAGAACGGTTTCTAAAAGCTCGCATGTATCTAAGCTGAGGGTGTTAGGCTATTCATCCGGCACAGGTTCACGTTCTTCCATATGCAAATTCTAGTCTTCTGTATTTGCATTCTGAAAACACTCGACAGATTCTTTGTTCCTTCCGCGCTCTCTTGTTGCAATACTTTTGCTTATTTTCTGTCCAACATCCCCTAATGTTTTCTCCAGGTTTGCCGCTTGGTCCCTTAGATTCTGCTCCGAGAGATTGAGATAACCATAGCCCTTCTCTTCCCAGAGCCCTTTCATGATCCGCATATAGCCTTTCCTTCCCTCATTGTCAAAGCGCGGTGGATTTTCCGAGTTTACCAATAACTGGGCCTGCTTTTTACATTCCAGAATGTCACTGTTCGCTGCCTCAGTCCACTTTATCCTCCCGTTTATTCGCTGTAGTCGCTCCCGCGCTCCATTACCCGCCATGATGGTCTCAAAATTGATAAACTCAAAATCAAAACTAAACAATTAAGTAAATTCGCTTGTTCAGAGACACCGAACCGTCCTGCAGTCCGCCAGACAACTTCACAAGTATTTACCATACTTCTCTGTATGCATTTTAGTGCTCTGAACTTGGCTTACTTTAAGTTGTAAGGAATTTTATCATTATCATTATCATTATCATTATCATTATCATTATCATTATCATTATCATTATCATTATCATTATTTAAATTATTGTTATTATTATTATTATTATTATTATTATTATTATTATTATTATTATTATTATTGAATGAGTGAGCATTGTGTAGCTTGGAAAATGGTGAGCTTTAATATATAAAAAGGAATTGTCTGAATATCTTGGCTTTTTTCTGGACTGAAAGGTAAACTTGGATTACATCCATTGACATTCCAGGATAATAATGCTAGACTCTTTAATAGCCTCCCAGAAACTTTTAGAAAATGCAAAAATTACAGTACTTTCCTGAGACTGTCCAAGACTTTACTACGCTTTAATATTTGCTTACTTGTTTTTCGATTTTCCATAATCTACATACTAGGTAATTTAACATAAAAAGCAATAAATATTCGATTTGTCTATTTTTTTTTTTTGCTTGGTTAATTTTGCTAGACTGACAATACGATTAGGAACACTTCATAATGTAAATTTAGCAATCAAGTAGTGATTATTGGCTGATATATATATTTTTTATTTTCTTTCTCATTTCTTCTTTTATCTCAAAAGATTGAAGTCCAAATGCAGAAACAAAAGTTTCATTCCCACTCCAAATTGACCATCATCAAACATAATTACACGTCACACGCATTTAAGAACAAACGTTACCATTTATTTACACCTCACTTTATGGTATATTACAAATCTACTTGCAAGTAAATATTAATTTACTTATGTCATAAAACATTCTGTATCTTGTGATGTTAATTTCATTACCTTGACATGCTAAAAACATACAAAAGAGTTAATCAGTTGACAATATTTTTGTAGAACATATTTATTTAAATTACTAGCTTCACCCTACAATGTGCTAGTTTTCTTAAGCCAACTGTTTAACAAGATTAAGCTCCTTACACAGTAATATAAGAGACAATAAATTTAAGGAATAATCGTGGCCTTTTGAGCCCTCAAAAAACGTTCAATTAACAAAATCCATTTTATAAGCAAAACATTATTGTTCCGTAATACAGTATTAATATATAATGTAGATATAGTAGAATGCAAGAAGTGTTATAACAATCTTAGTTTTGAAAACCCCACAACACATTCATTTACAAAATCTCAATCAAACAAAAGACATCACTTAAGATGTAACCTGCTACTGGCCTCTAGAAAACGATACAAATATATAATTATTTCTCAAAATAGTCTTCTTACAAAAATTCAGAAATTTCTGAATCAACAGTGAGTATTTGATTGATATTGATATCATAGGTGAGATATCAAATGAGCTCAAATATCTGGATTCGGTGGTTCGAGAAGTCAGACACAACTATCCTTCCATCACTAAGATTTACTGTAGATACTAGCCGATCAAACTCTCCTTTCCCACTACCTTTTGTTCCAAACTTTGTTACAAACTTTCCGCTCAGCTCGAAGACCTGAACCCTGTCATTCCATGAATCACAAACCATCACATGCCCATCTCTGTTAACCGACAAGTAACCAGCACAATTGAACTCACCCTCCTTGTTGCCCTTCTTACCGAATTTAAACACAAAATTTCCCTCCAGATCAAACACTTTGATACAGTGTTCACCTATGTCTGAGACTATAAAATATTGCACCGTCTGGATACAGTGATAGGGACGGGAGAAAGAGCCTTGTCCGCCAAATTTACGTTTGAACTGCCCACGAGGGGAAAATATCTTAATTAATTTGTTACCTTGATCAGCCACAATAATATCGCCGTTACTCGTGACAGATAAACCTGAAGGATTGTGAAGCTGGTGATCAAGGATTCCTTTCTCACCAAACTTGGTAAGAAACTCGCCATTCCTACTGAACACTTGGACCCTGTTATTATTATGGTCCGCCACTACAATGTTACCATTGTTATCAAAAGCTATCCCTGTAGGGCAGTGAAATTCACCTTTATTTCGTCCCTGTCTACCAAACGATCTTAGGTGGGTACCGTCACTACTGAATACCGATACCCTGTGGTTATTTAAGTCAGTGACTGCTATTTCATTTCGATTATTCACTGCAACTCCACATGGTGTATTAAGCTTTCCAACAGACTCACCGTATTCTCCAAAAGATAGCACAGGTCTGAAGAGTCTGATTTGGGTCTTAACCTCAAAATAACTGCCACGGACATGTTTTCCTTCAAACGCAGTAATTGCTTTACCGTTTTCTTTTCCTTGTGCACGTGATTGCTGTGTCTTAATTTCGTTAAACACAGTTTTTAAAGAACCGACCTCCTTAGTGTTTAACATGTTAAGTAGTTCTTTATTTTCAGTAAAATTAAACCGAGGGATACGTTCAAAGTCACTTTTACCTTGGGCTTCTTGTTCCTGAAGGATCGTGTCAAATGTTTCATTAAATCCCAGGATTTCAGCGCTGGAACTTCGTCTCAAAAGTTGTCTGGTTTCCTCGATGGCTGATTTAATGACATGAAGTTGATTTTCAGCTTCGCCTTTTCTCAGCGCGAAACACTCGAGCGAATCTTTCGCTTGGTTATCAACTGCGCCAAAAATGTCCTGCTTCCTCGCTTCAATGATTGCCATCATCTGATCTGCAGTCGCCTGCACTTTGCTTTTTACGTCAGATACTTGCACCTGAACATCAATGCTGCTTTGGTCGAGTTCGCTGATTTCATTTCTCTTTTCCTCTGCTATCTCGTCTAGCGATTTAATCAGAGACTCCATTCGTAGCCTGTGTTCATTTGCTCGATCTTCCAGAAGTACTTTGGTGTGACCTTCGTGCTCTGTTAAAGCACAAGCGTTGCAAATGGCAACTTTACATTTCTTGCAAAAGAACTTCAGCGCTTCGTTTTCGTGGTGTTTAATCTGGCAAAACGCTGGTCGCTTTAGCACGTCTTCAATGTCCTGATCTTGAAAATCTTTTATCGCCAGCACTCAATGTTCTTTATTTGCTCGGATGATATTATGTCCCCCGATACAGTTTTCACACCAGAAGAAGCAACACTGGAAACAGTAGAAACAGTTGGCGCTTCTCTTGTCGCAGTTTCCACATTTTGCGCCAGTTGTGTTGCACTCTTTAATGGCTAACACATGCAGGAGGCTGTTTATTCTGAAGTTGGTGGGAAACTCGCTGGGATTTCCAGTTCCTGGGATCCTGATTTCCTTGCGACATTCTGGACATGATATGATATCTTGTCTTGGACTCGCTCGATGAATCCCGTTCAGACATTTAAGACAGAAGCTATGCAAGCAAGGCAGCTGTTTTGGCTCGGTAAAGGGGCACATACACACAGAACAGGATACTTCATCATGAAGATTATCGAGCAAAGTCTTAATATCCATAGTGAAGGACGCGAAGCGAAGGTTTGGAATTCAAAATGATGCAGTTGAGAGATGAATGAAGTTTGTCTGTTGACGGGATGTTATTTCTTATCAGGCTTATAATACCGGTATTGACGAATCACAGATCTAGAGCGGTGATTGCAATGTTTTGACGTGACGTCGTATAAGAATGGTGTCAAAAATATCCTGATTTTCTAGGAATTGTTTATGCGACCAAGAGAGCATGACCTTTTAAGAAGCTGTCAAGATGTTTTCACATCAGACTGCCTTAGGCCAATGTTTGAGAGATTCACTAATTTTCTGCGTCTGTTTCTCTTTACACTCGTGAGGTTCTAGATCCTTTCATTAAAGTTGGCTTTCTTTTTGCCCCAGCAGGGGCATAAATAAGACTTTTTGAAGTCAACCGAGAAAAGGTTTTAATTTCCAATATCACGCTGTCGAAACACGGAATGAAATCGAGCTTCTTGAAATCTAAACAATCTTTTTAGTGTCTACGAAAGCTCGTTTGGTAGAAATCCGTTTGTGGTTGAACGAAATGATTGTTCAGCTATCGTTTACTTTCTAGCATGTAAACAAAACCTTTCGGTGGGGAGTCGGGTGAAAAGAAAAGCCCCTCTCCGGGTGGCCTTTCTTCTCGACCGGTTAGTGCACAATACTACATTGAATTGGCTTTCCAGGGCATGTATGTAACTCAAATTTGTTCTCTATTTGTTTTATTATTTATTGCTGATTAGACCATTAACAGCATAGGTTCCGGTGCTTTTATTTTCCCTATGCAAAAAACCGTTCCTGATTTTTACTATAGTGTATGTAAGACTTCACAAGCTTTTGTTATGTGCCGCTTTGTCTTCGATATTTTCTGAGACATAAAATAAAAGTTATGTGTGTTCGAAGCACAAACCGGAGCAAAAAGGGAAATCATTCTAAATATCGCATTTTTCAGCATTTTGCACGTGTGGTTTTGATGTTAAAAATCAAGGGAGTTGTAGCCTGTTTGAAGGTTTCTTTTTAAGTTCCAACTTTTAAGGGTTGAGGTGTCGAAATAAGATTCCTACAAAAGGTTCGTCCTGTGTGTTTCGACGCAGCCACTTCATTCAGTTGCCATATAAAAAGTATATCTAAACAAAACCATAAATATTTTTTTTGTAACAAGCCAAAAGATGATAAAAATCCGAAACCCTGAATTTTTCAAAACCACAGCGTCAAGATGTTTAGAGATGCCGGATGTTTTACAACTGGCCTGGATCCAGGATCAGTAAAATACTTGACCGACGGCACGACTGATCCTTACGGCAGTAAAACAGACGAAACTAAAAAAGTTGGATATAGGCCTGGAATTGAAAACGCATCATTCTGTAATCATTTCCAGCTTCTACTCTCTTGTGGACGGTAGACAAAGTGCCGAAAAACCTAGTGTAAATACAAACACTTTTTTTAAAGCATGTTTTCGAGACGTTAATAACAGAGGGATTTGACAGCATATCAGTGTGGGCATGGCCTCTGAATCTGATATGAAGGAACTTCAGATATCTTTTTTTCAATTATTTTTTTAAAAATTCTACAACGGCGGGGAAATCGACGAGCGGGCACTTTATTCTGCCTGACTATTTTCGACATGACAAAAAAGGAGGGAATTGACAGCATATCAGTGTGGGCATGGCCTCTGAATCTGATATCAAGTGACTTCAAACACTTTTTTTTATATAAATTTTATTAACAAATTCTATAACGGCGGGGAAATCGACAAGAGAACACTGTCCTGCCTTACTATTTTCGAGATGACAAAAACGAAGGGAATTGAAAACATGGTAGTGTGGGCAAGGCATGAAAAAGTGCCTGTCGTATTTGCTCTGGTAATTTCATTTGAAGTAGCTTCAAACACATTTAGTTTATTTATTTTTGGTTTTATTTTACAAATTAGCAAATGGCGGGAAAACAGACAAGAGGACATTGTGTCCTGCCTTACTAGACCTACCTACCCAACCCATCCCCAAAGTAAGACTGAATTTAAAACAATCCAAACCAATAAATTGGGCAAAAATATCAAACTGAAATCAAAAATTAAACGTAAGATCAGCTAGAGTGCTACGCTAAGTTCGTTTGTTGTCTGCATCAAACAGGCAAGAAAAATACGGACGGAAAAATAAACTTTTTCCAGTTAGTTCAAGATTGTTATTAACATCAGGTTCCTATGAAACATTTTGTTGTGTTCCATTTTTTTATCCTCTCAGAATGACAGACTAAAATGTAAACTGGCCATTCGTATCTCGTTTTCTAATAGAGAATGGAAGTCCAGGTTCTCTGATGTGCTATTGCCAAACAAACAATTGCTCCGCGTAAAATAACAGCACAAAACAAAGACAATTTTGTGTGATAGCTGTAATTCTTTTTGTTGTTTATACTATGTTTCTCTTTGCATATTCGGTTTTAGGAAATGTATTGTGCCATGTCTGGCGCATTTAAATATTGTTCGTTAATTTTAAAATAAGTTACTCCATTGCTAGTATAAATTCGAATCACAACTGTAAACGAACTCACAACTGATGATGATCGTTGAACGATCGAAACATGTCTTTTTACAAACTCAAAGTGGTTGTCCATTTTTTCAAAAAATGGAGAAGTGCTTTATTGTTTTTTAAAACCAAACTTAAAACCTTCACGGGTAACTTGAAAGCGTTTTGATGCATAATTATCTAGACTTGCGATCTGCATCAAAGAGCGTTCAACAAGAAGAAACAAAGCCTTTTAATCTTCTATTACAATGGGATCCCGCCCTACGACCACTTTTTTGTGCCGCGAACGAATTGGAAAGTCCAGTTATAGTTCCTTGATTTTACAACCTCGTTATTACGACCATATTTTCACGGCCCGATGGTGGTCGTATTAACGGGGTTCCGCCTTATTTCATTTTAAACATTGCTGTGAAGTACATGGTCGGTGAAACATGTAGTGTTCACCATGTCGCAAATGTGGAAAAAAGAAAAACTCTGAGTCGATCCCATGCCCTTCCTCATAAACAGGTCGGACGTTCTAACCACTGAGTGTTCTTAAGAGACTCGTGGAAAGCCAGATCATTTATGACAATCTCTTATTCTCGACCTATCCCGCTATGATAAATCAATTTACATGCTCAATGGCCTACGAGCAAGCTCGCCTTCTTGTTCCTTGACCCCGCCTAGGTAAGCTCACTCACACACGACCAACTACGCCCTCATGAAACTGTACAGTAGCGACATTATGTAGTCTTACTATGATAAAAAGTGCAATTCATAGGAGGCAGCGTGGTCGAGTGGTTAGGGCGTAAGACTTGGAATAAGGAAGTCCCTGGAGTTGTTTCTGGGTAGCCCCGGGTTCAACTCCTCGGCTTTGTTTGTCAATAGCCAGCTGGTCTGCCTCCTGCCAGCTGGGATTCTTAACCATGTTATGTTCTATTTGAAATAATTATTTGTTTCTTCCTGTTTTGTTTTATTATCCCTGAAAAGCCCCAGGAGGATTATTATGCGCAGTAAAACTATCTATATGCACAGTATAACAAGCACCACAGGGCGCGTAGCGTAACCTGTTTGCCAAGCGAAACTTAAAATAGCACGTGAATAAATCAGCAAATAAATATTATTATTATTATTATTATTATTATTATTATTATTATTATTGCTGTTGTTGTTGTTGTTAATATTATTGAACGAGTGAGCATTGTTTAGCTCGGAAAATGGTGAGCTTTAATATATTAAAAAAAATTGTATGAATATCTTGGCTTTTGACATTCCAGGACAATGATGCTAGACTCTTTAATTGCCTCCCAAAAGTTATTAGAAAATGCAAAAATTACAGTTTTTTCCTGAGACTGTCCAAGACTTTACTGCACTTTAATATTTGCTTACTTGTGTTTCAATTTTCCATTAACTACATGGGTAACTTAATATAAAAAGTAATAAATATTAGATGTGTCTATTTTGTGCTTGGTAAATTTTGCTAGACTGAGATTACGACTAGGAGCACTTCGTAATGTAAATCTAGCCATCAAGTAGTGATTATTGGCTGATATTTGTTTGTTTTTGTTCTCATTTTCGTTGTTCCTTCTCTGATGTCAAAAGATTGAAGTCCAAATGCAGAAATAAAAGTTTCATTCCCACTCTTAACTGACCTTCATCAAACATAATTACACATCACGCACATTTAAAAACAAAAGTTACCATTTATTTACACCTCACTACATGGTATATTACAAATCTACTTGCAAGTAAATATTAATTTACTTATGTCACAAAACATTCTGTCCTTTGTAATGTTAATTTCATTACACTGACATGCTAAAAACATTCCAAAAGAGTGAAATCACTTGAAAATATATTGTAGAACAGATTTATTTGCAATTACTTGTTTCACTCTACAATGTGCTAATTTTCCTAAACCGCCTGTTTAACAACATTCAGCTACTTACAGTAAATTATATAAGACACAATAAATTTAAGAAGTAATGTCGGCCTTTTGAGCCCCTAAAAAACATTTCATTAACAAAATCTATGTTACAGTAATAATACTTATAGTGTAGATATAGGAGAATGCAATAAATGTCACAACATATGTGTTTTAAACTGCTCAACAAGTCATTCGTTTACAAAATCTCTGTTGCCCAAGAAAAACAATCAAATAAAAGACATCATTTGAGATGTAACCTGCTACTGGCCTCTAGAAAACGCTACAAATATAATTATTTCTCAAAATCGTCTTCTTACAAAAATCTAGAAATTTCTGAATCAACAATGAGTATTTACTCGATGTTGTTTCACAGGTGAGATATTATATGAGCTTAAATATCTGGATTCGGTTGTTTAACCTGTCAGACACAACTATCCTCCCATCACTAAGATTTGCTGTAGACACAGGATAATCAAACTGTCCATTCCCACCGCCTTCTGTTCCAAAATGTGTTACAAACTTTCCGCTCAGCTCGAACACCTGAACCCTGTGATTTCCTGAATCACAAACCATCAGATGTCCCTCTCTGTTAACCGACAAGTAACGAGGAGAATTCAACTCACCCTCTTTGTTCCCCTTCTTACCGAATTTAAACACAAAATTTCACTCCAGATCAAACACTTTAATATAGTGTTCACTCCCGTCTGAGACTATAAAATATTGCTCCGTCTGGATACAGTGATAGGGAAGGGACAAAGAGCCTTGTCCGCCAAATTTACGTTTGAACTGCCCATGAGGGGAAAATATCTTAATTGTTTGGTGACCTTTACCAGCCACAATAATATCACCATTACTGATGACAGATAAACCTTCAGGATTGTAAAGCTGGTGATCAAGGTTTCCTTTCTCACCAAACTTAGTAAGAAACTTACCATTTCTACTAAATACTTGGACCCTGTTGTTATTTTCGTCCGCCACTATAATGTTGCCATTGCTATCAAATGCTATCCCTGTAGGGTAGTTAAATTCACCCTGATTTCGTCCCCTTCTCCCAAACGATCTTAAGTTGGGTACCGTCACTACTGAATACCGAAACCCTACAGTTATTGAAGTCAGTTACTGCAATTTCATTTCGATTGTTCACTGCCACTCCCCATGGGAAATTAAGCTTTCCAACAGACTCACCGAATTCTCCAAAAGATAGCACAGGTCTGAACCGTCTGGTTTGGGTCTTAACCTCAAAAGAACTGCCACGGACATGTTTTCCTTCAAACCCACTAATTGCTTTAATGTTTTCTTTTCCTTCTGCACCTGATTGCTGTTTCTTAATTTTGTTAAAAACAGTTTTTACAGAACCTACCCCTTTAGTGTTTAGCATGCTTAGTAGATCTTTATCCTCAGTAAAATGAAACCGAGGGATGCGTTCAACGTCACTTTTACCTTGGGCTCCTTGTTCCTGAAGGATTGTGTCAAATGTTTCATTAAATCCCAGTATTTCAGCGCTGGAGCTTCGTCTCAAAAGTTGTCTGGTTTCCTCGATGGCTGATTCAATTATCTGAAGTTGATTTTCAGCTTCGCCTTTTCTCAGCACGAAACACTCGAGCGATTCTTTCGCTTGGTTATCAACTGCGCCAAAAATGTCCTGCTTCCTCGCTTCAATGATTGCCATCATCTGATCTGCAGTCGCCTGCACTTTGCTTTTTACGTCAGTTACTTGCACCTGAACATCAATGCTGCTTTGGTCGAGTTTACTGATTTCATTTCTCTTTTCCTCTGCTTTCTCGTCAAGCGATTTAATCAGAGACCCTATTCGTAGCCTGTGTTCATTTGCTCCATCTTCCAGAAGCACTTTGGCGTGACCTTCGTGGAGTGTTACAACACAGGCGTTGCAAATGGCGGCTTTACAGTTCTTGCAAAAGTACTTTAGCGCTTCGTTTTCGTGGCGTTTAATCTGGCAAAACGCCGGTCGCTTTGGAACATCTTCAATATCCTGATCTTGAAAGTCTTTTATCGCCAACACTCGGTGTTCTTTATTTGCTCGGATTATATTATGTGCCGTGATGCACTCTCCACACCAGAAGGCGCAACACTGGAAACAGTAGAAACAGTTAGCGCTTCTCTTGTCGCAGTTTCCGCATTTCACGCCAGTGGTGTTGCACTCTCTAATGGCCAAAACATCCAGGAGGCTGTTTATTCTGAAGTTGGTGGGAAACTCGCTGGGATTTCCACTACCTGGAATCCTAATTTCCTTGCGACATTCTGGACATGATATGACATCTCGACTTGGACTGGTTCGATGAATCCCGTTCAGACATTTAAGACAGAAGCTGTGCAAGCAAGGTAGCTGTTTTGGCTCGGTAAAGGGGCACATACACACAGAACAGGATACTTCATCATGAAGATTATCGAGCAAAGTCGTTATATCCATAATGAACTATGAGGAGGCGAAGCGAAGGTTTGGAATTCAAACTGATGCAGTTGAGAGATCAATCAGTGTAGTTTTGTATGGTGACGGGATGTTATTTCTTATCATACCGGTATTGACCAATCACAGAGCGGTCACTACATTGTTTTGACATCGAAAAATAATGGTTTCAAAAATATCCTGAATTTCTAGGAATTGTTTATTATGCGCGCAAGAAAGCATGACCTTTTAAGAAGCTCTCAAGATGTTTTCAAATCAGATTGCCTTAGGGCAATTGAGTGATTTAATTTTCTGCGTCGGTTTTCCTTTAGACTCGTGAGTTTTTAACCTGGCTTTCTTTTTGCCCCAGCAGGGGCGTAAATGAGACTTTAAGTCAACCAAGAAAAAGGTTTTGATTTCCAATATCACGCTGTCGAAACACGGAATGAAATCGAGCTTCTTGAAATGCACACAATCTTTTTAGTATCTATCAAAGCTTGTTTGACAGAAACGCGTTTGTTGTTGCAGGAAATGGTTATTCAGGTAGCCTGTGAACAAAATCCTTGGTGGGAAGTACGGTGAAAAGAAGAGCCCCTCTCCGGGCGGCCTTCCTTCTCAACCCGTTAGCGTAGGAAAACCATTACAAAACCGTGCATTGAATTGGCTTTCCAGGGCATGTATATAACTGAAGGTTTATTTCATGATAAGAGAAATATATTATTTGTTCTATTTATTGCTGATTAGATCATTTACGGAATAGGATTCGGTGCTTTTATTTTCGTTACGCAAAAAAAGAGTTCCTGATTTTTACAGTACTGTATATGTAACACTTCACAAGAGTAGTATAGGATATGATGGTATAGGCGCATTTTCCGAAATTGCGACAAAAAAATTGCGCCAAGAAATTGAGCCAAAAAATTGCGACAAAAAATAGCAAAAGTATTGCATTTTAGACTCATTTACAAGCGAAAACATGGACACCGCAAACCTGCAAATAGCAAAAGTATTGCATTTTAAAGCAAATAATTTCCCAAGGTCAAATCCAAAAAGGCTTAAAGAGAAACCGCTTATATATAATATGGAGAAAATTCCAGAAAAAAAATCTAATCATATATATATGGATTCATTGGAAAAATTATCAAAATCTGAATTATTACAAATTATTTTTAAGCAGAATGAGAATGTTGCTGCATTAACGAAACAAGTGCAACAATTAATCGAACTAAACAAACCAGTTCCAGCTCCTCGCACTAAAGTTGCTTCAAAAATTATGGAGCGACCTATTCCAGAACCACGTAAAAATGTCAAGCAAATGATTAAAGAATATGAGGAAAATATTAAGCCAGTTCCACCTCCCCGAACTAAAATAAAGCAAGTGAATAAAGCTTTGAAAGGTTTTACTGAATCATATGAGGTTAATATAATAGATAAAACAGACCCTTTAGTTCAATTACAGAAAACAAGACAAAAACTAGGATTTTATATCAAAAACATATTAGAATCCATGAAAGGTTTGAAGTTTATTGAAACTCTAAAAGTAGAATTTGAGAAAACAACAGGTGATGTATTTATATCCAAGGAAGCCTATTTTAACAGTAAGGCTCAAACAATTATCAACCAAACAGAAATTGCTGAAGCACTAAAATTGGCTGCAGAAGAAATCTTGAATAAGATAGCTAAATGGATATCAGAGGGTTCAGGATGGGTCATTAAATCAATCAACAATCATTATATAAATATTGTACATTATCAACCAACAAAGGGTTCATCATATCTGAAACTACCAATTGAATTACAACACCCTCGTAAAGGATTAATTAATCTGCAGAATAAAGACAATGAATGTTTTAGATGGTGTCATGTGAGGCATCTATGTCCAATGGATAAAGACCCACAGCGTATTAAAAAATCAGATAGAAAATTCATCGAAAATCTTAATTATGATGGAATTGAATTTCCTGTATCCATCAAGGTGATAAATAAAATTGAATTACAAAATAAAATCAATATCAATGTTTTTGGTTATGAGAATAAGCAACCATATCCATTATTTGTCTCAAAAGAAAAGTTTGAAGATCATATGGAATTATTGCTTATATCTGAAAATGAGAATAAACATTTTGTGTACATCAAAGATTTTAATAGATTTATGTTTAACAAAACCAAGCATGAAAATAAGAAACATTTTTGCATGCATTGTTTGCAATGTTTTAGCACGAAAGATGTGCTTGATGTCCATAGAAAAAACTGTATTGCAATAAATGGAGAACAAGCTATTAAAATGCCAAGTAAAGATAACAACATTTTACAATATAACCATTACCACAAGCAATTACCTGCTCCATTTGTAATATATGCCGACTTTGAAGCTTTAACAGAGAAGATACATGGTTGCCAGCGGAATAATGATAAATCTTTTACAGATGCCTATCAAAAGCATACAGATTGTGGATATGGGTATAAAGTTGTTTGTTGTTACGATGATAAGTATACCAAGGATGTTCAATATTATAGAGGTGAAAATGCTGTTTACAAATTTTTAGAACAAATGTTAGAAGAAGTACGTTACTGCAAAAACATTGTCAAATACAAATTCAACAAGCCATTGAAAATGACTAATGTTGATGAAGAACAATTTAAAAAAGCTGATAAGTGTCATATTTGTGGTATATTGTATAATTACAAAGATATAAGAGTCAGGGACCATTGTCATATTACAGGTTTGTTTAGAGGTTCAGCACATCAAGATTGCAATTTGTCGTTTAAACTCACTGGTAAGATACCTGTGGTTTTTCATAATCTGAGAGGATACGATAGTCATTTCATAATGCAGCAGATTGGTGAAATTGTTAAAAAACATACATATGTGAATGGAAAAGGCGAGGAGTGTCAAATGAATGTCAATGCAATTCCAAATAACATGGAAAAATATATGGCTGTTATGTTGGGAAATAGTTTGGTATTTATTGACAGTTTTCAGTTTATGAGCCAATCACTTGCTAATCTTGTTAACAATCTTCCAAAAGATGCTTTGAAATACACGAGAGAATTTTTCAAAAAGGATAAATATTTCAATTTGATGACGAAGAAAGGTGTATACCCATATGATTACATGGATAGCTTTGATAAGTTTGAAATGACTGAATTACCATCAAAAGAAGAGTTTTATAGTCAATTGAATAATGAGCATATTTCAGATGAAGATTATGACCATGCAAAAAAAGTTTGGAAAACCTTTAAAATAGAAAATATGGGAGTATATCACGATCTTTACTTAAACAGTGACATACTTTTATTAGCAGATGTTTTTGAAAATTTCAGGAAAACGTGTTTGGAATATTATAAGTTAGATCCATGTCATTATTTCACAAGTCCGGGTTTGAGTTGGGATGCTATGTTAAAAATGACTGGTATCAAATTAGAACTTATGACTGATATTGATATGTTCCAATTTATTGAAAAAGGTCTAAGAGGTGGTACCAGTTACATTGCTAATCGATATGGAAAAGCAAATAATCCCTACATGAAAGAGTATGATGAAAAAGAACCATCTTCTTATATCATGTATCTTGATGCAAATAATTTATATGGTTGGGCTATGTCGCAATATCTTCCAACAGGTGGTTTTAAATGGATGTCTCAAAATAAAATCGATGAACTTGACTTAGCTAAGTATGATTCCTCATCAAAAAAGGGATTAATATTGGAAGTTGATTTGGATTATCCTACCTCACTACATGATCTTCATAATGATTTTCCATTAGCACCAGAACAAGTTTGTGTAAAAGAGAATATGTTGTCGAATTATTGTAGTACGATAAAAGAAAAGTATAATATTTCCATTGGTCAGGTTCATAAATTAATTCCAACTTTGTCTGAAAAACGTAACTATGTATTACATTACAGAAATTTGCATTTATATCTTGATCTAGGTTTGAAAATAACCAAGGTTTATAGAGTACTTGAATTTGATCAATCACCATGGCTAAAACAATACATAGATTTCAACACTCTTAAAAGAACTAATGCCAAAAATAGTTTTGAAAAAGATTTCTTTAAACTTATGAATAATAGTGTATTTGGAAAAACAATGGAAAACCTCAGAAAAAGAGTTGATGTAAGGTTAGTCACTGATGAAAAGAAACTTGTTCAATTAACATCAAAACCAACCTATGTTTCAAGTAAAATTTTCAACGAGAATCTTGTGGCTGTTCATAAGATCAAAGAGACATTAACCTTAAATAGACCAGCATATGTTGGGATGTGTATTCTAGATATAAGTAAAACACTAATATATGATTTTCATTATAACTACATCAAATCCAAATACGGAAACAGAGCAAAATTATTATTTACAGACACTGATTCTCTAACGTATGAAATTCAAACAGAAGATTCCTACAAAGATTTTTGGAACGACAAAGATAAATTTGATAACAGTGATTATCCAGAAGATAGTCCATTTTATGATGCTAGTAATAAAAAGGTAATAGGTAAGTTTAAAGATGAAGCGGCTGGCAAACCGATAACAGAATTCATTGGTTTGCGTAGTAAAATGTATTCATACACCAAAGATGATGGCACAAACAATAAAACTGCAAAAGGTATTGCAAAAAATGTGATTAAAAAAGTCATCAAACATGAGGATTACAAAAATATATTATTCAACAACGAGCAAATGTATCATAACATGAAAACGATCAGAAGTGATTTGCATATTCTCAAGAGTTTTTCACTAAACAAAGTTTCATTGTCATGTTTTGATGATAAAAGGTATATACTTGATGATGGCATAAATAGTTATGCATATGGTCACTACCGAATAAAAGAAGCAGGAGATTGAATCACCAGTATATGCTAGATCAATTTTTCAAAGAATCAATAACATATTCAATTAATAATTTAATTTTTCGATTTTTCAAAGGTTGTAAACATTCACATATTTTAATCAATGTTGAGAAAAAGCCATTTTCTCCACTTATGAATTTTTCTTTCAAATATTTTAAATGATGTTCAGTGATATATCCGATAATAGTTCCATCATTTTTATAATTATAATATATCAACATATTATCAAATATTTCTGAATTAGATTGGCGATTATATTCATAACATTTGTATAATAATTCGATGTAAAGATCACTCATATAATAATAATGTAGATTTCATTTTTTATACGGTTTAAAGAATTGTCACTATTATAAAATATGATAGAAATTTCTGATAAAAAACGTGATTATTCGTTTGTGGCAAATAATCATACCAATAAAAAATTTGTGAAAGCCATCAATTGTAGTAATAATGAGGTGACATACTTTAATAGTATGTATGCTATTCAACAATATCTTGGTATTAATGCAGGGATAGTAAAAATGGTTTGCGAAGGTATTAACCACTGCAAAACTGGAATTTCCAAAAAGAATGGTATTTCTTACAAATTTGAATATGTGAAAAAAGAAGATATGCCAGATGATTATATCAAATCATCAAGAACAGGAGAAAAAAGAATGAGATTATTAAGCGATGAAGAAAAATGGGCTGAAAGAACATATACCTGTGAATGTGGTCAAACAATGAAAAATCAATATAAAAATTATCATAGAAAAAAATGTGGAGAAAGAAAATAGCTATTTTTTAAAGTTTATTCGAAGACACATTTTATTACAGTTATTAAATTTCAAAAGATGGTGATAATTCATTTTATCCCTCATCTTCATTAGTTTCATCATCAGATGAATTATCAGAAGAATCAATGGAAGAATCAGAATACTCATTAAAAAAAATGTATTTTTTAGAGAACATATTAGAATCAGAATAATCATTAATTTCAGTATCGTAAATTGAACTTTTTGTTTCAGTTACTTTATCATAAATTTTCTTATAGTCGAGATCACTACTATATTTAATCATGTATAATAATTTATTTTTCCAATAAGGATCATAAAATGGTTTTTTATTTGATGGCATGTCGGCAAGATCATTTAATTCATCAATATCTTCAATGATACACTCCCAGTTGTATGCGTCATCATGTGAATATGCCAGTTCATTGAAAAGTTTTTTTTTCCAATCTATATTATCCATATATGATATATGATATATTAATTTCTGTTTAAACCATTAAATTCTTCAACGGTATCCAAGAATTAAAGTCATCACTATATCCTTTCCATTTCACTAAAGCTTGTTTTTTCTTGTGATCTTTCCGGATGACTTTGTCTATTCTAAATACCTCTTGTTTTGCTTTCAACAATTCAGCTTCATAAAAGCTGCCTTGTATCTCTTCATCATTGAGATCTTTCAGTTTGTAAGTGATCGGATTGGTGTATTGGATTTTGTCGATAATGAACACTTCTTCAGTCCAATTTGGTGTATAACCTTTATCAAATACCTTTCTTTTATACTTTGATATCCTAACCTTGTCACCTACTTTAAACTTAGGTAATTTTGGTTGCTTCATATCACCATATAGGTTGAAGTAAACAGTTCCTTTATTTTTCTTTTTTCTGGCTTCTGTTGGTGTCATTTTGATTGAACTGTGTTTAGACATATTATACTGTTTCAACAACATGGGTAATATATCCAGGTACATTGTATTGCCTTGGGCAGTGAACTGCTTCCACATCTTGGTTTTGATTGTTCTATTCCATCTTTCCACCACTGATGATTTTTCTTCATTTTCTGTTGAATAGAGTTTTATGTTGTGTTTATGGAGTAAGTCTTTCATATGTTTGTTGTAGAACTCTGAGCCTTTGTCAGTCCATAGATACTCTGGTTTATCCCCTTCTTTGAAAATCTGTTGGAATGCTTGGGTTACAGTTTCACCTTTCTTATCTTTTAACGGAACAATCCAGCCGTATTTACTGAAGATATCTATAACCATGAGAAGATACTTATAACCTTTGTTCCATTTACTCAACTGTTGCATTTCAACAAGATCAGCAGCCCATATTTCATCAACATGATTAACAATAACACGCCGTCGAGTAAAGTTACGCTTTATGGGTTTATGCAGTTCATCAGCTAATGTTTCTTGCCAGTTTTTACTCGACGGCTTTTGGCGTTTTTTGAAGCTCCAAGTCCAAGCTTTTTTTTTGTGGCTATTGCAGCTTGAGCTAAGCTTGTACCCCAAGGTCTTTCACGATAAGGTATTTCAGATATTCTTTGTAGCATAATATCATCAGCTGCGTGTTTATCGGATAATGATCTAGCATTACCATAATCTATATCATGTTGTTGGCAAATAGCATCTAGTTTATTTATTGGTTCTCGATAATTGGGATCATTTGATGCTAATCTTTCTTCTAATTTTGTGCCAGGTCCACAATAATTGTATTTTTTCCCCTTAGGAGTTATCATATGTAATTCTCCAAGTTTGGATAGTTGTTTTTGAAGATCGAAACCACTCCCATCGAGATCCTTTCTGTCAGTAACATATTTTTTATTAGGACGTACTTTGGTAGATAATTGATCAAGCATTTCAGAACCTGTCTTCTTTATAAAAGGAGTAGCTTTTTCTAAAGCATAATCAAGAGCCTTCTTTTGTAGCTTGGGATTTCTCAATGCTTCAGATCCGTAATATCTACCCATTTCTACAGCCTTTTTACCCAACCATGGGATACCATGTTGAATTAACATATCAGTACCAGTTGATGCTAAAGTATCCATTATGCCCGCCCCTTTGTGCGGGCTGCTCCGTTTCCCTGATTTTGTTTAACGAATTTGGTTTTTTTTATCCCGCATTCTGCACAAGTACAAAAAAACATTAATCTATTATTTTTTGTTTGGAAATAACCAGAAGGTTCAACACATTCAGTTTGTTTTTTCTGTTTAACACAATACGATTTTACCATTTATACATATATATTACACAATATTTTTGAAATAATTTATAATGAATTCATGATTATCACTATCAGTAGTATTCAAATGTAAATTGGAATTATGAATTGTTTCTAGAATCGATTTTCCTTTTTGTCTTTCAAGCAGATAATAGAGACACCAATATCCACATAATACAGAATCTCGATCTTGAATTTCATCTGATGAATATATCAAAGGTTTACCACTTGTTGCAAGATATTTTTCCACTTCTTTTGGCATAGGTAATCCGAAGCTGTCAAAATATTCAGCATATTTGTTTCCATTTCGATATGCAACCCAATGTGTGCCTGATCCGATATAATCATCAAGATTTATGATCCCCACTTCATTGTTTCTGATGGACATGGGTAATTTATCTTTGCTGAAAACTCCTCTGAAATATTTGATACCAAGCTGTTTAACCCAATTATTAAGATCAAAATTGCTAAGCGGAGTATTAATAAATTCTACAAGATATCCCCGATTAGTGGAATGTTTTTGAAAGGACTGTTTTTTCCCAGTAGTAACCCTTTTCCTTTTTTGGAGGTTTTTTTTTTTACTCCCATGCCTATGGGTTGTTTCCAAGTACCATAAAATGGAGGTGGTCTATAATCAGCCGGAAGAACCAAACCACCATTGGTATTTTTTGGAACATAAACTGGTACAGACCGTCTCAATCTCTCTCTATCCACTTGTAAACCTTTTCCTGTCAATGCATTCAACAATAAAGGAACGCCAATTGAAGCCAATAATGTACCCAAGAAACCACCTGATTGACTCTTTGTCGGTTTGATAACAATCTGTCCACCAGTATGAATTGCATTAACGATTTGTTTCTTTTGTTCATTTGTCAACCAATCTTTATACTTTATCAATTGATCAACTTTGTTTTGTGGAATTAAGAACCCACCAACCTGTTTTCCTTTTCCAAATATCTTATCAACACCAAGACTGGCAAGACCAGATAATGCTCCTGTAGCCAGTGGACCAGCAGCTTTTGAAGCAAGACTTGTTACAGCTGGAAGTGCCCTCGCACCAAGACTGAATAATGATGACCAAAGGCTCCCTCCCATTTTGACTGCTTTTCGTATCTGTGTTTTTGATATTTTAATGTCAGAACCAGCGCCATTTGCCATTGATTTTCGTAATCTATTTATTTGGGTTTTGGTTAACATAAGTTGGTCAGGTCCATTTAGTTCATCATGTGATAATCTGATTGTTATTGCTGAATTATTTCTCAATGCTTTTGCTAATTTTTGTTTTTGTCCTTGAGACAATTTTACACCATGTGAATGATAGCTAGTCATATCTTATATATGATATGTGTAGATAAAATTATATTTATCTGAATAAAAGCTTGCCGTCTTTCTGCACAAGTTCAGCATCTTGTTCGTATAAAGTAAGGGCATAAATTGAATAGTTTGCATTTGTGGCACCTGATAGTTCATAATGAAATACCAGTTTCGTTGTTCCATCTCTAATATCCGTCTTTTGTTTTGTTAGATCAAAGTATAAAAACCCGAATAATGATTTGAAATTAGATGTATTCAAAAGTGTACCTTGTCCATATTCATTGTTTCCATGAACATACTTTAGCACATCTCGGTAAACACGTGTCATATCAGTTGATGGGTTGTAGTGCACATCAGGATATTCATTACCATTTGCAACAACCAGATGAGCAGATGATAGTGCTCGATCATTAGCAACATTGAATGTGTTGTACAAGAAAGGATTAGTCGTTTGTGCACCAATATTGGCATCATTGATGATGAACACAAACACATGTCTTGGTCGTTCGATGCCAGTTGATATTGTAAATATACCAGATCGTAGTCTAGTACTGTTTGATCGTTCGATGTTCTCACGTAGATATGTCCATTTATGTGGTTTCATAAACTGATCAATGTATAATGATTGTCCTTCTGAATTGAAAGTTATTCTTGGCACAACTAGTTGCATCCTCATTATCATAACACGGCACGCAGCCCCAGCTTGCCAAATAAGATTATTATCTGATTCAATTTGTAGATTTATTTCCAATTTTGTTGAAGGAAGAAGTTCATCTCGTAGTGCCTCAAAAAATGAATAACGATTAAGAGTAATTTCTGTTGTAACATCTGCTGATAAACCCAAAAGTGCTTTTCTTGCAGCAAACCCTTTATTGTAATTTGCCTGAGCAGGTCTTTCTTCAGCGTGCCGTTTTGTATCCAAATAAAATAATTCATTGGTTGCTGTTGATTGGGCGTATTCTTGACTGTATTCTAACAAATTTTTGATATTAACTGCTTGATTTGCATCGTTACAGTCATAAACTTTCCGACCATTTAGTTTAACATCAAAGTTGTTGATGAATGAATGGGATCCATTAACAATCCCATTATGATCCTCAGCCGCAATATTAGCGTTAGCCATTGTTTGTACTTTGAAGGTCATTGAGATTCTGGCATTATACCAGTCGAAAGGTGTCACCTCACCTGTGTTGTCAACCACAAACCTATATCCATTCTTCTTTTGAGAATTGTCGTTTCCTGGATCACCAGTATTCAGCGGTGTTTCAAGATCGAAAAAGACATCTTCATAACGTTCAAAATATTTTGGATTCCTGAATGATTTCATTATACTATTATATTACACAATTTTCCTCCTTCTGATTTTCCCACCAGATATTATCTGATTCACTCGATCTGCTATTTCCATATCAGAAAGTTGTTTTGTCACCTTTGGCTGAGTGGACATGCTAGTAGGTGACAAAATTGAGGGTTGTTTTTTACTCAATAACTGAACTATCTTATCTCCGGCTTTATTTCCAATATGCTCTCCAGTTTTTGTAACAGCCTTTGTAGCTGCTGTTTTAACTCCTTTTTTAGCTAATTCTTTGGTTGTTTTTCCGAATAATTTTGATGCAATTGATGTAAATATATTCCCACCAACAATTGATTCATCATAAATATTCTTTCTAACATAACGACCCATTTCTGGGTCAAATCTTCTTTTGAATTCACTTTGTCTCATTATACAATTTCATTACACAAAACTTGAACGTAGAATTAAACTCATAAACCAATCTATATTATTTAAATCAATGGGTCTGTTTAATGCATCCGTTACCGTTATTCTGATTTCGGATATAATATTCTTTGATACTGGACTGAATAAAGCTCTTTTCGGCTCAAAAGTAAATGGAAATGATCTTCTTAAATTATCTGTTGGAATCATTATTAATGTATTTGTTAATACTCCATCGCTAATACTGTCAGTTATAAGATCACAATTTATGTTTATGACATCAATACTATTGGTTATATTTGGAAGTTTGCTGCTATATTCAGTCTGTGTTATTATTTTGGGCTCAAAACCGATCAGATCACCGAATTTTGAATTGGATATATCTAATCTCCATTTATTTCCAAGTTCGACAACGACACGATAACTTGATAAAACAAAATACAGTTTGACAGCTACACCATTAGCTGGTTGATCATCGTTTTGTTTAATGGCTTGTGTAATATAATTATTGAGATCATCATAACTGTACATACCATCAACAAATGTGATTGTTTCCCAATTGGCTCCACTATCTTTGGAGTATTTGATTTTATTATTGTTGTTTTTATTATTGATATTATGCCATGAATAAGTCATTGACACACGATTAACTGCTAGTTCATGTTTCATATTGCTGTCAAGATAAATTGGTGGATTAAACTTGATTGAAAAGTCTTCAGGCTGACTCCTACCTATTTTTTGACGATTAACGGATGATATCTTTATTTCTCGTTCTTGCATATATATCATCACATTACATAATTCTTCAACAGCTCAATGAGTTGTTTATTGGAAATCATACCTAGTTGATTCAATTTATGGGCTATCTGTGAAAATTCATTTTTAACGGAGTTATTCCCAGCTAGTATACTTCCACCAAGTAATTCCATTCTGTCAAGTAGGTCATTTATATTATTGAAATAGACAACTCCTGATCCTATTTTTTTGAACTTATTACTGGTTTTATGGATTGGAATTTCACTCAGTTGGTTTAATTCATTGAAAACCATTTTGGCTATATCACTGTATTTCTTTTTTGAATTGAATCTCTTTGTGAGGAGATCAATGGTGTCAAAATCAACCTTCTTATCAAGCACTTTTTGTCCATCTTTTGATGCAATAAGACGTAATTGTCCCATCAATTTGGGGATATCAATCATGAGACCACCATACTGACCATATTGATTTATCTTATACGCATTCCGCTTTGGTTGTGTATGCAAGCCTTCACCACTGAGGGTTTTGAGACCTTCTGGTAAAATTATAATTCGATCTCTGTATTTTTGTAACGTTTTGATATCTTTGGTTAACATATCGATTTCATCTTGATTTTTTTGTTTCAATTTTTTTGTTCTTGATAAACGACCTTTTTGTCGACCTAGATCCTTCAAGTCTTCACCGATTAATTCATAATAAGTTTCGAAATCTTCATCACCCTTTTTCATTTTTTCCAACAATGAACTAGGTGGAACTAGATCATATTTCTTTAAAATTTTAATCTCATCAGAAGTAAATCCTTCGTCTAAATTCGATTTGAAACCAGACGTCATCATTTCTGGTTTGTAACCGATTTGCATTTTCGTTGCTTGTTGTGGTTGTTTTGGTTGTGGTGGTTGAATTGCCGACATCTCAATGTTCTCCAGTCCTGATGTTATAGCTTTTTGGTTTTCCTGCAGCTGCTTGATCAATTTGTCTTGTTTGGCATCAATTGCTTGTTTTGTCTCTTCCTGAGCTTTAATTATTGGTTTGAACGTTTCTGATAAACCCTGTTGTAAATCTTGTTTATTATGCTTGTATTCCTTCAACGTGTCTCTTACCTCTTTAGTTAAAATTCCAGCCTTAATCTTGGCTTTAGATATTTGTTTTAATCTTTGTAAGTCCATTATACTATTCGCTTACATAAACTTATCTAAACTTATCTAAACTTATCTAAACTTATCTAAACTTATCTTTCAGAAATCATATACAAATCCATCATTTTTATTGTCTAATAAAATAGTATAATGGATATACCAAACTATGACAATGAAAATGAAAACAATAATTTCAAACGTCTGTATGGATTTATGCCTAATGATACATTTAGAATGCTTATATGCGGTAATTCTGGTTCGGGTAAAACTAACCTTCTTTATCACATGCTTATGCAGCCATTATTATACTATGATCAAATACATCTTTATGCAAAAAATCTAGAACAAGCAAAGTATAAAGATATGATTCAAAAGCTAAATGATATATCAAATAGTGTTGGTTATGATGTGATAGTTTATAGCAATGATCAGATAGTTCCAGTTGAGAGTTTAATGGATGATGAATCACAAAAGATTGTCATATTCGATGACTTTATTTGTGATAAAAACCAAAAACCATTAATCGATTATTTTATAAGAGGTCGGCATAAAAACTGCTCTGTTATTTACCTTAGTCAATCATTTTACAAGACGCCAAAGGACATCAGGTTGAACTGTTCACATTTCTGTGTCTACGACTTCCCAAGCAATAATGAACAGAGTCTGATATCCCGTGAATTGGGAGTTGATAAGGGAACATATATTAAAGCCACCAAAAAACCATATTCTTTTCTCTATGTGGATAGACCTATGAAAGTTGTAAAAAGAAACTTTTACGGAACAGTCTAAACAATTAGTATAATGGGAATTTTCAATGATGAAACAACTTCTACATCAGGTTCTGGATCAATAGGACAACAAGGTCCTCAAGGACCTCCAGGCGTTGGTTTTATACTAACAGATAATGGTGATTATAACTTACAAAACAAAAAAATGGTTAATGTTAAACAAGGCACTGATCCTAATGATGCTGTCACAAAGAGTCAGATTCAATTGTTGGATGGAGCACAATCAGGTACAGTCGTCAATAATAAATCAGTAATTTACAGCAATACTGGCAGCGTTCATACCAATAGTATCTATCTACAAGATATACCAGACGGTGCTGGTAGCTCTAATGATGTTCGATTAATGACTGAGCATCAGTCTTATGAAAACATTCATCTTCATATACCAGATTTGAAAAACTTTGATGGTTATGGTGGACGAGCTAAAAGCGAAATTATGGTCACATCAACAGAACAACATATCACCGGACGAAAAACATTTTTTGATATTAATGTTTTAAAACCTGATAATGACGATCAAGCAGCGAATAAAAAGTACGTTGATGATTCTGTTAAAAAAATACCATCACCTGATTTATCAGGTTATTTGGAAAAGGATGGATCATCACCAATGACTGGTAACCTTGATATGGGTAATAAACAAATCACCAATCTTGGTGCTAATATACAAAATACCTATGATGTTGTTAATTTAGGTTTTTGTGATACCAAATATTTGCAAAAAGTTTCAAATAGTGATCTTGATATGGATCAACATCTGATAAAAGATATGGGTCCACCTGTTGATAATACTGATGCTGTTAATAAATACTACGTTGATCAGAATTTTCTTAACCGTCTAAAACCTGATGCATTGGATGGTGATCTAGACATGCGTGGTCATACAGTTAAATTTCTGGAATTATCGAGCGAGCCATCAGCTGCTGCTCGGGTGGCTGAGCTGAATCTCAAAGCCGATAAAAACTATGTTGACAATCGAGATACCTTTGTTATCAATACTGTTTCAACTTTAGTTAATACAGCTTTTAACACAATCCTTAGAAAAGATGGGAGCAATTCAATGACTGCTGATTTAAATTTGGATGATCATAAGTTGATAAATGTTAAAGAGCCAACCGATGATAAAGACGGTGTAAATAAAAAGTATTTTGAAGATAAACTTGCTGAATCACATTTGATTAGCAGTCACAAAACAAACGAATTCAAATACCTGTATGACACAGATGAATCAGCTTCGGAGTATAATATAAGGGTAGATGGGTTCGAAGAGAACTTCAGAGAATCTGCTCATCAAAATAAAAAAGCTTATTCAATCACAATGATTAAGGACACTGATGGATCTAATGATTATCGAAGTGGTATCTCATTCAACATTTATCCATTACCCATTGGTACGTTCACAATGATATTCGAATACTATTGGCCTGAATCCACCAATGTATCATTGTCAACTCAGGGAACAACTGTCTATATTCACAAACAAGTCTATCGAGCATTCGACACGTATGGCAAACTTCTCGTTCAGATTAATAACAACAGTAAAACCACACCTGATCGTATAACATTAGTCATCCATGGCAGAGCTGTAGTCCAGAACCCAGAAGGATACTTGGTTATTTATGGAATCAAAGGATGGAGTGACAGTGTTGATCCAAGGGTTTATGATGGGTTGAAAAATGAGATGTACGCTGATATTAATATGAATAATAATAGGATCGTAAATTTGGCTGATCCTACAGATGATAAAGAAGCTGTAAATTTACAATTTCTACAGAAAAAAAATGGACCAGTTCGGATTTTCGGAGATGTTATACATAATGGTTATTTCGTCACAAAAGGCGCTTATCTCAGATTCGATAAAAAAATATGGATCACAGATATAAGACTTGTGAGAAGAACTTATGAAAGAGTCACAGACACAATTATTATAACACTTCTAAGTAATCAAAAAAATAATTATAATTTCGATTTTCAAGATGCTAACACAGTATGGATAACTGTAAATAAATCATTCGATACTATTGTTTCACTGCAATGTGCAAAATTAAGAAACATCTATTTTACTATTTATCACAAAGCAATATTAATATAATAATATCATATACAATGCCATACGTAGAAGATGAAAACGGAAATAAGTTTGAATATACAGTCAGACATGAAATGCAGCAAGATATCATATGGAAAGAACCAATTCACGTCAATGATGATGGTCACCTTGACACAGAAGACCGTCATCTGATTATCAAAGATGGAACACAACAAAATCATGCAATATCTCTGAGTCAACTCCAGAGCTACACAGAGGGTACTATCAAACCACTGATTAACAATAGTATAAGACAATCTTTGGTACAATTGGATTCTGACATCAAAGGACTATTGGAGAATATGATGCGTACTAAAGTAAAACCTTTAATAATCAGCACGATTAATGAAGCTCTTAAAAAATCATAAAATTTTGTATGGACAATAATTATAAAAGACTATGATTGATGTAACAGAGTTCAACCATGTTAGCAACACATTATCATCTGACCAAGTTGATGAATTGAAATCTTATTACAAAACCTATCACAAAAAAATGTGGATTTACAAAAAAGCTTATAAATCCTATAGAAAATGGAAATTAATCGGTAACATCAGTTCTGCAATTATTGCTGCTGCTGGTATATCCAGTAGTATACCCACTTCAGGCATATCTCTTGTTGCGGCTACTGCTGTTTCACTTTTCATTCAAATATATTTGAAGCATAAGAATCTCGATATTAAAACATACCAATGTCATTACGCCTTTCTAAGTTATGGGCACTTGTTAATATCCATAAAAGAAATCCTTAGAAGTGGCGAATCTGATGATGATCTCCTGATAAAACTACAACATGCTGATAATTATATTTTAGACAACACACCGATTGTTGATAAACAAGCAAGGATGTATGATAAGTTATTTCACTGACCTATTTCACCACCAATCAAATCCAATACACTATCCCAATATTTTTTATAACTAGCCAATGTTCGGTCGCTCTTAATACAAACAAGCGGACTGTGTTCTAATCCCATGGCGCTTAAAATTTGTTCTAATAAAAATTTTATACTGATAATACGTTTCCTTTTCCCATTAATATGGGGAAGGATTTCATTTATTTTGGCGAAAATACGATGTATTTTTACCCTCTGTTGATAATTAACACATATCATCGATGCTGCCAATAAACCATCGATGATATTTTCAAGATGATATTTTCGATTGTAAACGCTCTTTTTGCGAAAGCGATAAAGATTCTCTCGGAAATTAACATATTCGTTTACGAATTTATAGCCAGCAACTTGCCCGCAATTTTTACAAACTGAATAACCTCTATCAAGAATTATATGGGCATTAATACAACATTGTTCGCGTTCGTTCGACTTACGATTTTCAAACTGCTCATGACAGAAAGGACAAGACTCTCCAAAATCCCTGAAACCTTCATGTATTTCTGAATCACAATTCATTCTACTATACAATATATTATTGTACACAATATTGTTTAATACATGTAAGAAAAAAATAAATGAAAAAAGAAGCCTTTGTTATGCAAAATGCAAAACCGTTTAAATATTAAACATTTTCAAACTCAAACTCAAACTCATATTTTATCAGAAAAAATACGATAACATTATCGAAGCTATGGAAATCAACTTAGGAGCTTTGAGCTTAATAAAGTGTCATTATCTTGCTTCGACGATAAACGATACATACATAAAAATAGTGTCACCAGTTTCGCTTACGGTCATCATAAAATTCCATTCATGCTAACAGAAAATACAAGAAACAACTAAAAAGATATGCATTGTTTTTACAGCTCTTCCATTTCTTCTGATGAATCATCAATGGCTTCAATTCTTGGACTTGAAGAAACTGACAACTTTTGGAGTCGTTTCTTAGCCTTTCTTGCTTTCCTTTGTTCCCCATCGTAGAAACGCTTCATTTTAATTGCTTTCTCCAACAACACTTTCTCAATTTCAGCTTCAAAGTTCCTTCGTTTGATTTCTTCATTAGCAGCCTGCCTAGCGTACTCAATTATGCGAGGAAAATGTGGAAAGAGCGAAAGAAATGATTCAATTTTTTGATCACTCATTGTTACCAAACCCTTGAAAAATTCAGTCGCGTTGAATGACACATTTCCCAAATCGCCACCACCAATTCCATCCGCCAGTGTTTTAAATTCTTCAATGTTGGTTAAACAATTATCACGACGACTTTGCAACTGTCTCAGAGTAAGTGGCATATTTCACAGATTTTTTACACAAGCTGTGGAAGCTACACAGAATTCTATACAAACTGTGAAAGTTACGCAGAATTTTATACAAGCTGTGGAAAATTTTGTGTAATCATTTCATTGGCTCAAAAAATCATACGACTGTCACATGACCTTGGACACAATAGACTAAATTTAGACGCAAGCGGGAAAGTCCCACTGCATTACATCATTTCCGAGAAAGTGAAACAGTATTTGGATAATGGCGTGAATGCGTTTCTTACGCGTAGGAAAAAAAGTAACGTCGAAGAGACAAGCTATTGACAGCAAAGAATAAATTTTTCATTTAAAAATCCTTAATTAATCTTAAGGATTTTTCCATAAAACATTATTTCAAATACCTAAATTTGATAAAACATCATAACGACTATCTTCTTCATCACTAATTGGAACATAATAGTTTCTTTTAAAATGCTCTGATTCTTTTCTATTCGGATGTATTTTTTTAAATTTATCATATGATATTGTATTTTCTGGAAAAAAATATTTTTTAAATTTCGTTACAAAAGTTTTACCATCATTAACACAATTAACACAAACTGGAAAAAATTCATTTTTATAATTCTTAAATATTCTAAATATTCTATTATCTCTATCTTCAATAAATTTATTTTTGACAATTTCAACTAATTGTATTTTTTTACAATTCACACATTCAAACATTTTTTCAATCAATTCCCGATTATATAAACAATGCAAAATATAGTCATAATCAATCATCAATTCATTATGATGCAAATAGTTTCCAATTTTTTCTTCAATTTTTAAAAACTTTTTATAAGATTCCATGCTTTCAGTAATATCTTCCCCTGATATCTCTTTCACAACTTCAATAAATTCTTTTTTAACATCATTTATACATCTCATAAAAGAATTTAAACGATTAACTAAGTGGTTTTTTAAAATAAATATATTATATTCACTCATTCAATATACTATATATAAGCGGTTTCTCTTTAAGCCTTTTTGGATTTGACCTTGGGAAATTATTTGCTTTAAAATGCAATACTTTTGCTATTTGCAGGTTTGCGGTGTCCATGTTTTCGCTTGTAAATGAGTCTAAAATGCAATACTTTTGCTATTTTTTGTCGCAATTTTTTGGCTCAATTTCTTGGCGCAATTTTTTTGTCGCAATTTCGGAAAATGCGCCTATACCATCATATCCTATACTACTCACAAGCTCTTTTAGTGTTCCGCGTGTCGACTTCGATATTTTCTGAGACATGAACTAAAAATTATGTGTGTTCAAAACACAAACCGCAGCAAAAAGGTAAAATCATTTTAAATATCGCATTTTCAATTATTTTGGACGTGTGTTTTTGGTGTCAAAAATCAGGGAGGTTGAAGCCTGTACGAGAGTTTCTTTTTAAGTTCGGACTTTTAGGGCTTGAGGTGTCGAAATGAGATTCCTACAAAAGGTACGTCCGGCAGTTTCATTTTGTGTGCTTGGCTCAATCCTGAGACACACTCTTCCAAAACGTTTCGAAGCAACCACTTCATTCAGTTGCCATATAAAAAGTATATCTAAACAAACCATAAATGTTTTTTTGTGACAAGCCAAAAGATGACAAAAACTCGAAACTCCGAATTTGGCAAAAGTACAGCGTCAAGATGTTTAGAGATGTAGGATGTTTTGCAATTGGCCTGGATCCAGGATCAGTAAAATAGTTGTCTGACGGCACGATTGATCCTTACGGCAACAAAACAGAAGAAACCAAGAAAGTTGGATATAGGCCTGGAAGTGAAAACGTATCAAATGTAATAATTTCCAGTCTCTACTCTCGTGTGGATGGTAGACAATGTGCTGAAAACCCTAGTGTAAATGCAACACTTTTAAATATTTTCGAGATGACAAAACTGGAGGGAATTGAAAACGTAGTAGTATGGGCATGGCATAAAAAAAGGAAGAGTATTGCTATGGGAATTTGATTTGAAGTAACTTCATACACAATTATTTCTTTGTTTTTGGTTTTAGTTTTAAATTCACTAATGGCGGGTAAACAGACAAGAGGACACTGTGTGCTGCCTTACTAGCCTTACCTACCCAACCCATCCCCAAAGTGAGACTGAATTTAAACCAATCCCAACCAACATTTTGGGCAAAAAGATAAAATGAAACCAAGATCAGCCCACGCTTGCAGAGGGTTAATGCGGCAGACAAATTTGTAAGTTTGCTTGTTGTCTGCATTAATTAAACTGGCAAAAGAAATACGTCGCCCTATTTCGCTCGCAATTCTTCAGCAGTAACCGCTGAATCTCGATCAGTGGGCGCGCTCTAGGAAACAGTGGTAGGCTTCACGTAGCTGCTTGTTGGTTACGTGGTCTTTTCAACTTGTGTCGAGTGCTGCTCAACACTCATTGGTTCCAGCACTGTGGTTGAAAGTCCCAAATATTAAGCTTGGCCTAGCTCTGCTTTGGGCCTTTTCTGTAAGAAAACTAGAAAAAGCTCTGTCATGTCTTATGGCCATATATTATACACGATTTTTGCTTTAATACTGCAAGTCACAATTATATCAAAAAATATCAAAATGTTATTTTGACAGTTGATAACAGTGAAGATACAATAACTGCTTTAATACCCGAAACTAACGCATAATAAATTCTGCGTATTGGGAAAGTGAATTTCATATTTGAGACCAGTCTTTTCTATAATCCCTTTCAGAGAAAGAGCTAAAGTTCCACGAGGAAAATCGATAAAAAAGAGTAAAGATTGGATTAAAGAAAAGAAGGAGAGAAGAAGACGGCAGGGAAGGTAAGGGAAATCTTTGTTACTAAAATGATGAAGTGATGTTAAGGGTAGTTTGGAACATAGAAGGCCTTTATTTAGCACATTGAAGTAGTTTCATTTGTGCTCTGTTACATGAAAAAGTGCCCTTCATTTTGGCCAATTGGAATATACTTATTCGTTTTGGAACGAAAAGATGAACTTCAATTAGTTTTTCTTAATTCTAGGGAAGTGAGGCCAGACTCCAAGTACACGGGACGAAAAAGAAAATCCACCTTTTGATTGGGACGCAAGCAAGGAATTCGCCCACCATTAATTCAGGCGAGGGAAATTAAGCCAGTGGTGAATGCGTGTGTTACGGTAATCTACTGGGAAATATATGGTCATTTACCGTTCTGTGGATGAATATGGTCACACTTGACGTGAAAATAATCCTTTCACGTGTACTAATGAAAAGACAATCTTTATAATGATAAAGAGATGGGAACTTGTTATAACTGAACGTAAACGAGAAGGACGAAGATTGTTTGGCAAAAGCTGTGTTTGGAAAACTTCAAAATACAATTATGATTACTTGCTAGGCCTTACCATTGAGAACCAAGTTTCAGGCGACATTGAACGAGTGGCACCCCGTCTGAAATTTATCTTACCATGGAACATTGCGTTGCAAGTAACACAAAGAGGAAAATGTTCAGATACTTTCCACAACGGTATGAGACTCAATAAACATGTCTCAATTCGTCAGTGGTTCTGCTTCCTTGTTCATATCCACATGTTTTAGAAACCCCCAGTTGTTGGTGGTTCTGCCAGGCCAACAAGGTCTAACAATCCTGGTTGCTTTCTTCATCCCTACCCCTTACCCCCACCCTGACCTACCAGGCCACCACCACTCGGTTCAAGCACCTTCCCGCCTTCTACCTTGGTGCCTGGAGGCTCCAGTTGGAAGAACTCCCCCCACCCCCTCCCCCCAAAAGTCAAACATTGTGGTTGCAGACAGGTTTGCCAAGGTCTGGCTTTAGGAAAAGAAAACTCTACTTTATTTTTATCTGATTGGTTGTCTTCTCATCCATTTCCCGAGGCCAGTTGGCCTGTTGTTGCGTTTAACTTTTTGTGGGACCAAGCGAATTTTGAACCGAGTTTAAAACTGCAAGACCGTACTCCGCGCCGTTTTCACCGTGTCATCGTGTAGGAAGGGTATTAAAGAAAGGCTTGAAAGAACGTGAATCATCCGTGTGGTTCATCGGCTCCGTTGAAACGGTACTGCATCGTAAACAACTACAGCGAACTCGGCCAGCGTATTTCGGGTTTACAGATCCTGATCCTAACTTTGAATCCTCTGTGTGATCCAACAAAGCCGTCTGCGCGCTTGTGTTTTAAGGACCACTCTTGTCAAATATCCACCGTATTCCACCATAAAAATGCTAGAACGAGAAACCGCAATGTATGTGCCCATAGCGATACGAGAATTTGACTTACAGGGGTTTCCACAAACTGAAATAAGTTTCCCGAAGGAAAAACTTTGCCTCTTGCTCATTCTTTTTTGAACTGCATCTCGGCAATAGGGACAAACAACAACAACAACAATCTTTATTTGTACTCTTGCCTTATGTGAAGTTCATTGCAATAAAATTAGAGTACTGGCCGCCTGGAATAACCGCTAGGGGCTCGCGGAGCCAGGCAGCCAGTTGATATCGGGACGAGGTTACCCATCTACAGAATGAGATAGCTAAAAGGTAATAAACTGTGGCTGTGAGTATAAAGGGTACTGCAAAAAGCCTGTGATACCCCTTTGATGTATGGTAGAGCTGCGGTGGTCGGTATTGTAGAAGCAAGTTCTTTTCAGGCTGTTTGTTTCTTGGTTTTGGTGATGTTTTTCACAAATAAATATGGATATCCGATGGAAACAATAACCAATAATTTATGCATCAGTCCATACCAGCAGGGCCTCTCCCCCCACGCCCGGTCTCGGTATTGATGAGCTATTTTTCCTCACTGTACGTCCCAGGAGCCGGGCATTTGTCCACCCCAGAACCGGGTTGGCTCAGTCAAATGAGACATAATTAAAGAAGCATAAAAGTTAATTGCATATTGATAATTTAAATATTTTGCAATTGTCGGGTCCTTCATGGAATTTTCGTGGCGTTTTATCTGGCAAAACACTGGTCGCTTTAACACATCTTCAATGTCCTGATCTTGAAAATCTTTTATCGCCAACACTCGATGTTCTCTATTTGCTCGGATTAAGTTGTGTGGCGAGATGCACTCTTCACACCAAAACCCACAGCATTGGAAACCAAGTAGAAACAGTTGGCGCAATAATATATTGCGATTGTTGTATACTTTATGGAATTCGTTGGTAAATTTGAATCTTGTTCTAACATATGGAAATTGAAACTTTTTCTGTTTGATTTTACAGACATGTCCACTTTCGAAAAGCACTTTGTTTTTGATCCTGTTATTTCCCTTTCAAAGGGGAAATGCATTAAATAGTAATTGTTAGGCACATGAGCAAGCTTGCGTTCTTTTTCCCTAAACCCCACCTAGGTAAGCTCACTCGCACACAACCAATTAATTACACCCTCCTGAAACTGTGCAATAGTGATATTATTTAGTCTTACTATGATTCAAAGTGCAATTCATAGGAGGCACCGTGGTCGAGTGGTAAGGGCCTCAGACTTGGAATAAGGAAGTCCCTGGAGTTGTTTCTCGGTAATCCCGGGTTCAACTCCTTGGCTTTGTTTGTAAATAGCCAGCTGGTCTGCCTCCTGCCAGCTCGGATTCGAAAGCATGTTATGTTCTATTTGAAATAATTATTTGTTTCTTCCTGTTTTGTTTCATTACCCCTGAAAAGCCCCAGGATTATTATTATTATTATTATTATTATTATTATTATTATTATTATTATTGAACGAGTGAGCATTGTTTAGCTCGGAAAATGGTGAGATTTAATATATATCAAGAAGCTGTTTCCAGCTTATACTCGGGCCATATTTGACTGTGTGGTGCGTAAAGCCTACAATCTTTTAACAGTGATAACATCCAGCATCGACAATTCCCCTAAATAGATAGCCTGCGAGCAAGCTCTCTTGGGGGTGGATTCTCTTTCCCCCTCCCGCCCCCCACCCCCAAGAGAGCTTGCTGGCAGGCTACCAAATAGATAGATACAGAGATATAGTGAGGCAATAAGTAACCACCAGATAGAATTGCATTTCTTGCAGTCAGAATGAAATACAGGGGAAAACGACATTTGTCATACGAATGCTTTTTATAATCCCCGGGCTTTAATCCTTACGTTTTCACCTTTTGTTTAGAGGCAGAAACCATTTGTACAGTCCTTATATGTATGTGACGCCGGGTCAATGACGGATCGTAATTTTCGGTATGATCTAGACCCGGGGGGTACTCCCTTATGTGACCTTAACGTGGACGTGCGGCCCGATAGGGTATGGTTTTCAGGGTGTTTTGTCTTGAACGGGGTATCTATTTCATCACTTTCTGTCTTAAACAGGGTATCCCTACATGACCTAATGGCTTAAACAGATTGTGATTGCCAATGCTTTAAAATACAGTAAGAAACTAGTGTATTCTTATTTCATTCTAGTCTTAAACAGGGTGTGATTTTGGGTTAAATGTCTTAGAAAGGGCCTGAAAATTTTGAATTCTGTGTTAAACGGGATAGGGAAATCGGAGAATTGTGTCTTAAACAGGGTCAGGGATTGAACGCCCGGGCCGGGCCGCACCTCCCTACCCAAGCATCTGTTGTGTACCCCCCCCCCCCGGATGTTGAGTTACGTTACGCATCACGCGTACGTTTATATCCTTGTACGTTTTTCAATGTTTCGCTGTTTATATTTTTAAATGAAATGCAGGGGAGAGCATTTGTTATTCACCTTTCATTTGAAGTCAGGCGCGTAGCTAAGGTTTCGATAGGGGTGTTCGTTGAGCCCCAAATCTTGCTGAGCGCCGGAGGTGCTCTTACTAGGGGGGTCCAGGGGCATGCTCCCCCGGAAAGTTTTGAAAATCTAGGTTTCCAGAAACCTCATTTCCTACATTTTGAGACCCATTTTAGGCAAATCACAACTTTGTTTTGCAGCAGCTTCTTAAGCTATATACATCATTTCGACGGCATAATTGTTTCAACTTAAACAAGAAAGTTCAATGTACATTCCGCGCCCTGTCAAGTTCTGATAGCTATTCGATCTGCTGATAGTCATACACCAAGCTGGTAAACTGCATCATTCTCGGGTGTAGGCCTTCGAACAAATTGACTATCTCGTCAAGATTGACAGGCATATCATATTTGATATGCATTAGAGCCAGGGCGGACAGCTTACTCTCTCCCATGGTACACCTCATGTAGTTGTTCAACCTCCACATTGCGGTTATGGAACGTCCACATTCACAAGTGAATGTTCTCAGGCGAACTTGTACGTAATTGGCGTGAAACTCAACAAGGCTTGAACTATTAAGTTTGAAGTCAGTCGCATTCAGAGAACAAAACGTATCGCAAAGCATGCTTTTCTATTGTTTTTTAGGGCGGATGCAGTTTTACGGCAAAAATGAAACCTCATTAAAATTAATCTCCAAGGGTTCTTGACAATTTTTATTTTTACTGGGGATAAGACATAAGGCCTAAAGAACGGGTTTATTTCTCTATTTTTCTTTGGTTGATGTATTTCGATCACAGAAACCTAAGTTAAAAGTTTTCCTTCCGCCATTATTGATCTTCAAAGGGGGTTCGTTCGAACCCCTCGAACCCCCCCTCCTACGCGCCTGTGAAGACAGAAACCGTTTCTACATTGATTGTCTTTCTATAGTAAACGTGAGACATCTTTATCTATCTTAGCCCGCGAGGTCATAGACTGATTTAGTTGCCAAATTTTCGGTTAAACAAAACTAACCTTGAGGCACTCAGGTTAGCCTAAAAAACACTTAGGTTAGCTTAAATAGCTCCCCGGTTAAATTAACGGTTAGCAGTTAATGTTGGGGTTGTTCATGCCTCGCTAGCCCGCATGCCTCGCATGTTTTGTTCATGCCTTACACGTCTGGCTCGCATATTGTAAACACTCCTAACGGCCCGAAAACAAAGAAGGCGACCGAGAATTTAAAGAATTTGATAACACGACAGCCGAGTACAAAAAACGAGACCGAGAACAATAACTCGTGGCCCGCAGTCTTATCCCTCGGCCGATCGCGACCGCAAAAAGAAAAAAGAATTTGATAATGCTACCAAAACCTTAACTCGGTCCGCCTTACGGCCCGAGTAAAAAAGAATTGTATGAATATCTTTCCCGGGGGGGGGGGGGGGGGGTACTTCCTTATAAGAGGCTAATGGGGATGTGCCGCTGGATGGGGTCGCATTTTCACGACTGAATTGACTATAATGGGGTTGCATTTTCAATAGAGTTACCAGAATGGGGTCGCACATTTTCGGATTTTTGGGGTAAGAAAATTCTATTAGGTAGGGATTCAAAATGGTCTCGGCTAAAAAGGTCAGAAAGTTGTCGTTAATTAAATGTAACAATCACCTCGCATTACATTTCGTTCTTGAAACCACAACTTCAATAAACCAGTTACACAATAGCGCAAAACCACCGGTCCAGAACAAAGTAAATGCATAAATAGAAAGTGACTTAGTTGGGATCGCGAAAATTACATTTTCCCAAAAGTGACTAAGATGGGGTCTATAACTGGCCACAAAAAAGACTATAATGGGGCAGTGGCTCTGAGAGGCCAGTAGCACATACCCAGCAAAACTGAACCCAAGTACCTCCCCCCGGGATATCTTGGCTTTTTTCTGGACTGAAGGGTAAACTTGGATTACAGCATTTGACATTCCAGACTTTACCGCCCTTTAATATTTGCTTACTTGTTTTTCAATTGTTCATAAACTACATGGGTAATTTAATATAAAAAGCAATTAATATTCGATTGGTCATTTCGTGCTTGGTTAATTCTGTTAGACTGAGAACACGATTAGGAGCACTTCATAATGTAAATGTAGCAGTCAAGTCCAAAGAAGTCCAAATACAGAAATAAAAGTTTCATTCCCACTCCAAATTGACCATCATCAAACATAATTACACGTCACACACATTTTAAAACAAAAGTTACATTTATTTACACCTCACTTCATGGTATATTACAAATCTACTTGCAAGTAAATATTAATTTACTTATGTCACAAAACATTCTGTCCCTTGTAATGTTAATTTCTTTACACTGACATGCTAAAAACATACAAAAGAGTAATTAAAATAGCTTGAAAACATTTTTGTAGAACAGATTTATTTACAAGCACTAGTTACACCTTAAAATGTGCTTATTTTCTTAAGCCGCCTGTTTAACAGGATTCAGCTACTTACACTAACATAAGAGAGAATAAATTTAAGGAATAATCTCCTCCTTTTGAGCCTTTAAAAAACATTCCATTAAACAAAATCTATGTTAAAAGCAAGAACATAACTGTTTCGTAATAGTAGAATGCAATAAATGTCAGCTCATTCATTTACAAGATCCGTCTGTTGCCCAAAAAAAAACCGAATCAAATAAAAGACATCATTTGAGATGTAACCTGCTACTGGCCTCTAGAAACCGCTACAAATATAATTATTTCTAAAAATCGATCGTCTTCTTACAAAAATCTAGAACTTTCTGAATCAACAATGAGTATTTTATCAATATTATATCACACGTGAGATATCAAATGAGCTCAAATATCTGGATTCGGCTGTTGTTTTTGTCAGACACAACTATCCTTCCATCACTAAGATTTGCTGTAGACACTGGCCAATCAAACTCTCCTGTCTCGCTTCCTTCTGTTCCAAACTTTAATACAAACTTTCCGCTCTGCTCGAACACCTGAACCCTGTGATTCCCTGAATCACAAACCATCAGATGTCCGTCTCTGTTAACCGACAAGTAACCAGGACGTTTGAACTCACCCTCCTTGTTGCCCTTCTTACCGAATTTAAACACAAAATTTCCCTCCAGATCAAACACTTTGATACAGTGTTCACCCCAGGCTGAGACTATAAAATATTGCTTCGTCTTGATACAGTGATAGGGAAAACAACAAGGACCTTGCCCGCCAAATTTACGTTTGAACTGCCCAGGAGGGGAAAATATCTTAATTAATTCGTTACCCGCATCAGCAACAATAATATCACCGTTACTGGTGACAGATAATCCTTCAGGATTGTGAAGCTGGTGATCACGCTTTCCTTTCTCACCAAACTTTGTAAGAAACTCACCATTCCCACTGAACACTTGGACCCTGTTGTTATTCTGGTCTGCCACTACAATGTTGCCATGGTTATCAAAAGCTATCCCTGTAGGCCAGTTAAATTGACCCTGCTTACGTCCCTTTCTACCAAATGATCTTAACTGGGTACCGTCACTACTGAATACCGATACCCTGTGGTTATTTCCCTCAGTTACTGCTATTTCATTTCGATTATTCACTGCCACTCCCCATGGTGAATTAAACTTACCGTACTCTCCAAAAGATAGCACGGATCTGAACCGCTTGGTTTCGATCGGAAACTCAAAAGAACTGCCGCGGACATGTTTTCCTTCAAACCCAGTAATTTCTTTACTATTTTCTTTTCCTTCTGCACCTGATTGCTTCGTCTTAATTTTATTAAAAACAGTTTTTACAGAACCGACCCCCTTAGTGTTTAACATGCTTAGTAGTTCTTTATTTTCAGTAAAATTAAACCGAGGGATGCGTTCATCGTCACTTTTACCTTGGGCTTCTTGTTCATGAAGGATTGTGTCAAATGTTTCATTGAATCCCAGGATTTCAGCGCTAGAGCTTCGTCTCAGAAGTTGTCTGGTTTCCTCGATGGCTGATTCAATGATATGAAGTTGATTTTCGACTTCGCCTTTTCTCAACGCGAAACACTCGAGCGATTCCTTCGCTTCGTTATCAACGGCGCCAAAAATGTCCTGCTTCCTCGCTTCAATGATTGCCATCATCTGATCTGCAGTCGCCTGCACTTTGCTTTTTACGTCAGCTAGTTGCAGCTGAACATCAATGCTGCTTTGGTCGAGCTCGCTGATTTCATTTCTCTTTTCCTCTGCTTTCTCGTTAAGCGATTTAATTAGAGACTCCATTCGTAGCCTGTGTTCGTTTGCTCCATCTTCCAGAAGCACTTTGGCGTGACCTTCGTGAAGTGTTACAACACAAGAATTGCAAATGGCGACTTTACAGTCCTTGCAGAAGAACTTAAGCGCTTCGTTTTCGTGGTTTTTAATCGGGCAAAACGCTGGTCGCTTTAACACGTCTTCAATGTCCTGATCTTGAAAATCCTTTATCGCCAACACTCGATGTTCTTTATTTGCTCGGATAAAGTTGTGTGGCGAGATGCACTCTTCACACCAGAACGCATAGCACTGGAAACAGTAGAAAGAGTTGGCACTTCTCTTGTCACAGTTTCCACATTTCACGCCAGTTGTGTTGCACTCTTTAATGGCCAACACATCCAGGAAGCTGTTTATTCTGAAGTTGGTGGGAAACTCGCTAGGATTTCCACTTCCTGGGATCCTAATTTCCTTGCGACATTCTGGGCATGATATGACATCTCGACGTGGACTCGTTCGATGAATCCCGTTCAGACATTTAAGACAGAAGCTGTGCAAGCAAGGCAGCTGTTTTGGCTCGGTAAAGGGGCACATACACACAGAACAGGATACTTCATCATGAAGATTATCAAGCAAAGTCTTAATATCCATAATGAAGGACACGAAGCGAAGGTTTGGAATTCAAAATGATGCAGTTGAGAGATCAATGAAGTTTTGTCTTGTGACGGGATGTTATTTCTTATCAGACTTGTAATACCGGTATTGACCAATCACAGAGCGGTTTTTGCAATGATTTGACATCATTGTGTTAAGAATGGTTTCAAAAATATCCTGATTTTCTAGGAATTGTGACCAAGAGATGCGACCAAGAGAGCATGACCTTTTAAGAAGCTGTCGAGATGTTTTCACATCAGACTGCCTTAGGGCAATGTTTGAGAGATTGACTAATTTTTGCGTCTGTTTTCCTTTACACTTGTGAGGTTGGCTTTCTTTTTGCCCCAGCAGGGGCGCAAATAAGACTTTAACTCAACCGAGGTTTCCAATATCACGCTGTCGAAACACGGAATAAAAATCGAGCATTTTTGAACTGGAAACGATCTTTTTAGTGTCAACGAAAGCTCGTTTGACACAAACTTTTGTCGTTGCACGAAATGATCATTCAACTAACTCCTAGCCTATGAACAAAAGCTTCCGGTGGGGAGTACGGTGAAAAGAAAAGCCTCTCTCCAGCCGGCCTTCCTTCTCGACCTCTTTGTGTAGGAAAGCCATTACAAAACCGTCCATTGAATTGGCTTTCCAGGGCATGTATATAACGGAAGGTTTATTTCATGGTAAGTGAAATATATTATTTGTTCTATTTATTGCTGATTAGATCATTTACGGTATAAGATCTGGCGCTTTTATTTTCGTTACTCAAAAAAAGTTGCTGATTTTTACAATCACTATATTTAAGACTCCATGCACAAGCTCTTATTTAACAAATCGTACCCAAACAACCGAGATTAACTCTTATATTTCGGATAAAGAAGCACTTACTTGTGGCGTACCCCAAGGGTCCGTTTTAGGGCCGCTCTTCTTTTTTTGCTATACGTTAATGATATTCAACATTGCTCCAGAAAACTTAAATTTTTTCTTTTTGCAGATGATACTAATGTTCTTTATTCTCATGAAAATTTCAAGACATTGGAATTTATTGTAAACTCGGAACTGAACAACTTATCTAATTGGTTAAATTCAAATAAACTTACGCTTAACATAATGAAAGCAAACTTTGTTATTTTTCGCCCATACCAAAACAAACTTAATTACCTACCCCAGATTAGTATTTTTGATAATGACAACAATAAGAATATTGCTCTTGAACATAAGAACTGCATCAAATTTCTTGGGTTATCAATCGATGAAAATCTAAGTTGGAAAAACCATATTCATACCCTCACAACAAAAATAAGCAAAACTGTCGGTTTATTAGTGAAGGTAAGACATATTGTTCCTAATCGAACCCTTGAGTTCTTGATATTTATAAGTCTCTCATTGCTCCTTATATAACGTATGGATTGACTTCTTGGGGAAATGCATCAAAGAACGTGTTAAATAAAGTTGCTGTCCTTCAAAAGCGTGCTCTCCGCCTTAATCACTTTGCTCAAGCAAGAGAGCATGCAATACCCCTTTTCTTGAAAGGAAATCTTCTACCGCTCGAATTTTTATGTTATGAGAAAATTGCTAATTTGGTGTACGACACCAACACTAATTCTGCACCGATTAATATCTTGAATTTATTCTCTAAAATTACCGGCCAGCGTTCATTCTTACAGCACACGCTCATCAACATCTGAACATTATTTTACCAAACAATCCGTACTTAACGTTCAAACTAAGGCCTTTTCGCGTGGTGGCGTTAAAATCTGGAATGGGATACCAACTAGTCTCAAAAGCCTATCCAAAACTCTTTAAAAAAAACCATTAGGATAAAACTAACTGAAATACTAGAAATTGAAAACTCCCATGTCGAGATAGATACCATAATTAATAAAATGAAAGATTAGAATTCCGACCGAAATTTAGTTAGACTTTGTCTTCCTTGTTACACTTCGTTATTGTCTAGTTTTCCTCTTCACACATTATCATTGTTATTGTTTTATGTAATGTCAAAAAAAATTAATTATTTTGAGTAAAGTCTGGCTCGCCGCGATTAGCTCTTCGTTATTTGCAAGCCAGCCTAACGATAACTTAAGGTTCTGTTGTGAATAAATAACTAAAACTTGAACTTGAACTTGAAGCTCTTTTAATGTGCGTGTTTTCTTCGATATTTTCAAAGACATAAACTGATAAAAACATACGTGTTCAAAGAACAAACCGCTGCAAAAAGGTGAAACCATTTCAAATATCGCATTTTTTCATTATTTTGGACGGGAGTTTTTGAAGTTAACTTCGTTTGTCGTCTCGTCAAACAGGCAAGAGATATACGGCCGGAAAAATAAACTTTTTCCAGTTGGTTTACGATTGTTATTAACATCAGGTTCGTATGAAACATTTTGTTGTGTTCCATTTTTTTTCCTCTCAGAATGACAGACTAAAATGTAAACTGGCCTTTCGTATCTCGTTTTGTAAAACAGAATGGAAGTCCAGGTTCTCTGATGGGCAATTGCCAAACAAACAAACAAACAAACATTTTCTCAGTGTAAAAACAACAGCTCTAAACAAAGACAATTTTGTGTGATAGCTATAATTATTTTTCTTGTTTACAATATGTTTCTCTTTGTATATTCGGTTTTAGGAAATGTAATGTTCCATGTCTCGCGCATTTAAATATTGTCCGTTAATTTTAAAATATGTTACGCCATTGCTAGTATAAATTCCGAATCACAACTGTAAAATAACTCACAACTGATGTTGATCGTTTAGGACCATATTTTCATGGCCCTACGGAGGTTGTATTAAGGAGGTTCCGCCGTACTTTATTTTAGACATTGCTGATATAGAGTGTGTGCACGGCGGCCATGTTGGAGGACTAAAACAATAGAAGATATTTGCATAGAAATAAAATATATTCCCCAAAGGAAAATCATTGTATTGTTTCGGTCCTCCAACATGGCCGTCGTGCACACACTCTTTAAAGGGCAACTGAAACATGTAGTGATCACCCTGTTGCAAACGTGGGAAAAAAGAAAACTCTGAGCCTCTGATCGGAGTCGATCCCAAGCCCTTCCTGGTAAACAGGTCGGATTCTAACCACTGTGTTCCTAAGAGACTCGTGGAAAGCCAGATCATTAATGACAGTTCCTTATCCCGACCTATCCCGCTCTGATAAATCAATTTACATGCTCACCGGGTATCCTCTTGGTCTTTTACCATGCAGGAACTCAAAGAACATGTTTGTCAGGCGACTTCGTTCAGTAGACCTCTAACTTTTATAAGCTCTGTTTTCACTGGACCCAGATGAGCTACAGCTCCATTGTTTTTGTGTCGAGGCACATTCTTTTGTTGTTTGTTCTTTTGTTCTCTCGACCAACAATGTGAGACGTTACAAGCGGAGCCGGTCGCTCCATTTCGCTCGCAATTCTTCAACAGTAACCGCTGAATCTCGATCAGTGGGCGCGCTCTAGGAAACAGTGGTAGGCTTCACGTATTACGCTGCTTGTTGGTTACGGGATCTTTTCAACTTGAGTCGAGTGCAAAGCACTTGACAAAGTTTAATAATTTTTCTAAGTAGCCAAGAAGAAATAAAGGTTGTTGTTGTTGTTGTTGAGTGCTGCTCAATACTCATTGGTTCCCGCACTGTGGTTGAAATGTCCCAAATATTAAGACTAGCTCTGCCTTGGGGCTTTACTGTAAGAAAACAAGAAAAAGGTTCGTCATGTCTCTGAATTAAAAGCTTTGAATAACTTTAAAAGAGTAGTTTTCAACAAAGTGTTGTAAGTTAAACCAAAACCAAAGAAATTACTCTGACCAATCGCAACACACGTAAACAGCGCAATAAGCTAATCAAAATGGGAAGCAAATATCTGTAACTGGTGCGAAGCGCAGGAAAATGCGTGTGAACAAAACACACTTGGCTTTGCTTTTGCTTAATTGGTTAAGAATGTGGCGCGAGTTTTGCCAACCAATCACTGCGCGCAATAAAGCAAAACTTGAACAAAGCAAACGTGAAATTGTGACACTCAATTGAAAACCACCCTACAGGTGCAGAAACTTGCGGATTTTAATCTTTGGCAATCTTGGGAAGTCAAAAAGTTGTTTAACTATAAAAAATTGCGACAAAGTTGAAAAGTTTAAAACAATTTAAAACCATCTCGGTTAAAAGTTCAAAAAAGCGACGACGTTTCGACGTTCGCTTAACGTCATTATCAAGTCAACAAAAAGTGAAATGAGAACGAATATAAATGTAAAAGAATTCCTAAGAGACACGAATATATGTGATGATAATAAAGTATTCGCACGCAGAGTCACGTAAAGAGTTTGGCGCGAATAGAGTTTTTCTGAGTATTGAACTCAGGGTTCAATTCCTTAATGAAAAGCATCTCCAAGATTAGGCAATCGAACTTTGATCTACATTTCTTTAGAACGGAGAATTGCTGATTCACTTTTTGTTGTGATAACTGATTTCTGTATCTGCAGAGCTATTGTGTCGCTTTTATCTCCCACTAACTCTTTAAGTGCCTTCCTGACATCTCTTGAATAACCTCCGAGTACATCCACAATAATATTGAACTGTCTCACACGATATTCAGGATATCTCTGCTCGAGCTCCCAGCGTAATGGCCCGTACTTTGTTGTCTTCTTGGCATCTTTCTCATCCCTGTTTTCAACCCAAGGGCAGCTCATCTTTATCACCGATACTCTCTTATTCTCCTTGTCCACGATGGTGGTGTCGATCCTATTCGCCTTTACGTGCGTGTTATCTGCATACAGGGGAATGTCCCAATATGCTTATTATTATTATTATTATTATTATTATTATTATTATTATTATTATCATTATCATTATCATTATCATTATCATTATCATTATCATTATCATTATCATTATCATTATCATTATCATTATCATTATCATTATCATTATTATTATTATTATTATTATTATTATTATTACTATTAATGATGAGTGAGCATTGTGTAGCTTGGAAAATGGTGAGCTTTAATATATAAAAAAGAATTGTATGATTATCTTGGATTTTCTCTGGACTGAAGGGTAAACTTGGATTGCAGCATTTGACATTCCAGGACAATGATGCTAGACTCTTTAATAGCCTCCTAGAAATTATTAGAAAATGCAAAAATTACAGTTCTTTCCTGAGACTGTGCAAGACCTCGCTTTAATATTTGCTTACTTGTTTTTCAATTTTCCATGATCTACATAGGTAATTTAACATAAAAAGCAATAAATATTCGATTTTTCAATTTCGTGCTTCGTTTTTTTTGTTAGACTGAGAATATGAGTAGGAACACTTCATAATGTAAATCTAACAATCAATTAGTGATTACTGGCTGATAATGTTTTTGCTTTTTTCCTTACTTTCGTTATTCCTTCTTCCTTTATTTCAAAAGATTGAAGTCCGAATACAGAGATAAAAGTTTCATTAACACTCTAAACTCACCGTCATCAAACATAATTACACGTCACACATTTAAAAACAAAAGTTACCATTTATTTATACCTCACTTCATGGTATATTACAAGTAAATAAAAATTTACTTATGTCGCAAAACATTATGTTCCTTAAAACGTTAATATTGTAACAATGACATGCTAGAAACATTCAACAGAGTGAAATCAGTTGAAAATATATTGTAGAACAGATTTATTTACAATCACTAGCTTCACCCTACAATGTAATAATTTTCTTAAGCCACCTGTTTAACAAGATTTTGCTGCTTACAGTAATATAAGAGACGACAATGAATGTGAGGAATATTCTCGGCCTTGAGAGCCCTCACAAACTATGTTACAAGCAAGATCATAACTGTTTCGTAATACAGTATGAAAAATATATAATGTGGATATAGTAGAATGCAATAAATAATTGTTTTAAACTGCTCAACAGCACATTCATTTACAAAATCTCTGTTGCCCAAGAAAACTAATCAAATAAACGACATAATTTGAGATATAACCTGCTACTGGTCTCTAGAAAACGCTACAAACATAATTATTTCTCCAAATAGTCTTCTTACAAAAATTCAGACATTTCTGATACAACAATGAGTATTTAATCGATATTATATCACAGGTGAGAAATCAAATGAGCTCAAATATCTGGATTCGGTTGTTGTTACCGTCAGACACAACTATCCTCCCATCACTAAGATTTGCTGTAGACACTGGCCAATTTAACTCTCCTTTCCCACTGCCTTTTCTTCCAAACTTTGTCACAAACTTTCCGCTCTGCTCGAACACCTGAACCCTGTTATTCCATGAATCACAAACCATCACATGTCTGTCTCTGTTAACCGACAAGTAACTAGGACAATTGAACTCACCTTCCTTGTTCCCCTTCTTACCGAATTTAAACACAAAATTTCCCTCCAGATCAAACACTTTGATACAATGTTCATCCCTGTCTGAGACTATAAAATATTGCTCCGTCTGGATACAGTGATAGGGACAGGACAAAGAGCCTTGTCCGCCAAATTTACCTTTGAACTGCCCACAAGGGGAAAATACCTTTATTAATTGGTTACCTCTATCAGCAACAATAATATCACCGTTACTGGTGACAGATAAACCTTCAGGAATCTGAAGAAGCTGCTGATCAAGGTTTCCTTTGTCACCAAACTTGGTAAGAAACTTACCATTTCCACTGAACACCTGGACCCTGTTGTTATCATGGTCCGACACTATAATGTTGCCGTTGTTATCAAAAGCTATCCCTGAAGGCCAGTTAAATTTACCCTGATTACGTCCCTCCCTACCAAATGATCTTAAGTGGGTACCGTCACTACTGAATACCGATACCCTGTCATTACCCCACTCAGTTACTGCAATTTCATTTCGATTATTCACTGCCACTCCCCATGGTGTATTAAGCTCTCCAACAGACTCACCGTATTCTCCAAAAGATAGCACAGGTCTGAACCGCCTGGTTTGGGTCCGACCCTCAAAAGAACTGCCACGGACATGTTTTTCTTCAAACCCACTAATTTCTTTACGGTTTTCTTTTCCTTCTGCACCGGATTGCTGTGTCTTAAGTTCGTTAAAAACAGTCTTTACAGTACCGACCCCCTTAGTGTTTAACATCCTGATTAGTTCTTTATTTTCAGCAAAATTAAACCGAGGGATGCGTTCAACGTCTCTTTTACCTTGGGTTCCTTGTTCCTGAAGGATTGTGTCAAATGTTTCATTACATCCCAGCATTTCAGCCCTAGAATTTCGTCTCAAAACTTGTCTGGTTTCCTCGATGGTTGATTCCATGATTTTAAGTTGATTTTCAGCTTCGCCTTTTCTCATCGCGAAACACTCGAGCGATTCTTTCGCTTGGTTATCAGTTGCGCCAAAAATGTCCTGCTTCCTCGCTTCAATGATTGCCATCATCTGATCTGTAGTCGCCTGCACTTTGCTTTTTACTTCAGCTACTTGCACCTGCACATCGATGCTGCTTTGGTCGAGTTCGCTGATTTCATTTCTCTTTTCCTCTGCTTTCTCGTCAAGCGATTTAATCAGAGACTCCATTCGTAGCCTGTGTTCATTTGCTCCATCTTCCAGAAGCACTTTGGCGTGACCTTCGTGCTCTGTTAAAGCACAAGCGTTGCAAATAGCAACTTTACATCCCGGGGGGGGGGGGGGGAGTACTCCCCTATATAAGGTATATAGGTATGTGCCGCCCCAAAGGGTATGGTTTTTGAGCCGTTTTGGTCTGAAATAGGGTATAGATTTTGACAATTGCGGTCTGAAATCGGGTCGGGTTTTTGGTGCGGGGAACATTTACGAAAGCTTACAAACATATTTGTCTTCTCAGTGCGTAACTGGAACGACTAACTGATAACGAGAAAAAGAAATAGATAAACTATGTCATTCCAGCTCACTTTTACTCCTTGCGTCAACTTCCGTTCGGCACTGATGCATAATTATCAGGTCTGAAAACGGGTATGAATTTTAGAGGTCAGGTCTGAAAACGGGTGTGGAAAATGGCATGTTTAGGTCTGAAATAGGGTCGGGATTCGAAGACCCGGGCGGCACACCCCCACCAAGAATTCCGAGGAGTACCCCCCCCCCCCCCCCCCCCCTGGGCTTTACATTTCTTGCAAAAGAACTTCAGCGGTTCTTTTTCGTGGTTTTTAGTCTGGCAAAATGCTGGTCGCTTTAACACGTCTTCAATGTCCTGATCTTGAAAGTCTTTTATCGCCAAAACTCGATGTTCTTTATTTGCTCGGATTATATTATGTCCCGTGATGCACTCTTCACACCAGAAGCAGCAACACTGGAAACAGTAGAAACAGTTGGCGCTTCTCTTGTCGCAGTTTCCACATTTGGCGCGAGTTGTGTTGCACTCTTTAATGGCCAACACATCCAGGAGGCTGTTTATTCTGAAGTTGGTGGGAACTCGTTGGGATTTCCACTTCCTAATTTTGTTGTGACATTCTGGACATGATATGACATCTTGTCTTGGACTCGTTCGATGAATCCCGTTCAGACATTTAAGACAGAAGCTGTGCAAGCAAGGCAGCTGTTTTGGCTCGGTAAAGGGGCACTTACACACAGAACAGGATACTTCGTCATGAAGATTATCGAGCGAAGTCTTAATATCCATAGTGAAGGACGCGAAGCGAAGGTTTGAAATTCAAAATGATGCAGTTGAGAGATCAATGAAGTTTTGGGTTTTGGCAGGTGACGGGATGTCATTTCTTATCAGACTTATAATACCGGTACGGACCAATCACAGAGCGGTGATTGCAATGTTTTGACGTTACATCGGTATAAAGAATGTTTTCAAAAATATCCTGAATTTCTAGGAATTGTTGATGCGACCAAGAAAGCATGAATTTTTAAAGCTGTCAAGATGTTTTCTCATCAGACTGCCTTAGGGCAATGTTTGAGAGATTTACTAATTTTCTGCGTCTGTTTTCCTTTACACTTGTGAGGTTTTATCCTGTAAAGTTGGCTTTCTTTTTGCCCTAGCGGGGGCGTAAATTAGACTTTAAGTCAACCGAGAAAAGGTTTTAATTTCCAATACCACGATGTCGAAACAGGGAATGAAATCGAGCATATTGAAATGAAACGACCTTTTTAGTGTCTACGAAAGCTCGATTGACAGAAACTTTTGTGGTTGCACGAAATGCTCCTAGCCCAGAACAAAACCTTCCGGTGGGGAGTAGGGTGAAAAGAAAAGCCTTTCTTCAGCCGGCCTTTCTTCTCGACCCCTTCGTGAAGGAAAACCATCACAAATCGTGCATTGAATTGGCTTTCCAGGGCATGTATATAACTGAAGGTTTATTTCATGGTAAGGGAAACTTATTATTTGTTCTATTATTTATTTAACAAATCGACGGCTGTTTTCCATGGTCTATTTAACAATTAGACGGAGAGCTCGAGGTTTCTATCGGCTGATAGTTGGCGAGGGGCGAAGCCCCGAGTCAACTATCAAAGGCGATAGAAACCGAGAGCGAGCCGTCTAATTGGTTTAGCATACCTCAGTGATCGATCTATGAAGCCAAAAGATCTTTTTATTTCATAAATTTTGATATATTTGTGCTAAATCGCCTGCTAAATCGCGCGCGCTCTGACCACCTGCCGTCTATCGATCGATAGACGGCACCTGTGTAGCCAATCAGATTGCGCGTTACGCGATAGTCGGTCACTGAGGTATGCTAAACTCTTATAGACCATAAAATGACGTCAAAAAATGTTCAATCAATCAATCAATATCAATAAATCTTTATTTAAACACGGTAAAATCCATCAGGAGTATAAAAATTAGAAATAACCTAACTATCCTAAACAAAATTCAAAACCTGACTACAACTAATCTAACTAAAACCTGTTTTTCATGAATGCCGTGTGTAACATTAAAAATGAACATTAACTAATCTTTTAAATTGACTAAGAGATTCAGCTTCTCTCACATGACAGGGTAGGCTGTTCCAGAGAACTGCTCCGCTATAAGAAAAGCTGTTCTTCATGAAATTAGTTCGCGGAAACGGGACAAATAGTTTGTTAACAGAGTCCCTCAGGGAGTAACGCGTTTCATTTCGTTTAACAAATTTAGTTGATAAATATTCAGGAACAAGACCATTTAAAGACTTGTATACCATTATGGATTTCTGTATTTGAAATTGAGTGCTCAAGTCTTTCCAATCGAGTTGTCTAATTAAACGGTTAGCATCAGCATCATAGCTAGAGAAGGTTAAAACGCGAGCGGCACGGTTCTGAAGCTTCTGTAGCCTGTCAAATAATGTTTTACCACAATTACCCCAGACAAGATTGCAATACTCAATACTCGGTTCAAAACTCAAGTGCAACCACGAGCCGCAGGCGAGTGGTTTCACTGCCAAGTTTTGGACATTTTATGGCGTCATTTTATGGTCTATAAGAGTATAGACCATAGAAAACTGCCGTCGATTTGTTTTTTACTATAACATGGAAAAAGTACGAGCGGAATTGGCCATTTTTTTCGTTGAGAAAGCGCACGCGTTACATCTGACGTCATTTTTATTGTCTGTACTCTTGTAGACAATAGCTACGAGCCAATCAGCGCGTGGGAATTTGGACAGTTATTGTAAATGCTGATTAGATCATTTACGGTTTAAGATCCGGTGCTTTTATTTTTCGTTCTCAAAAAAGTTACTGATTTTTACAATACTATATGTAAGACTTCACAAGCTCTTTTAATGTGCCGTGTCTTCTTCGATATTTTCAGAGACATGAAATAAAACTTATACGTGTTCAAAGAACAAACTGCTGCAAAAAGGTGAAATTATTCCAAACATTGCATTCTTTCTTTATTTTGGACGTGATCTTTTGATGTTAATTAGTTCGTTTGTTGTGTGCATCAAACAGGCAAGAAAAATACGGACGAAAAATTGAACTTTTTCCAGTTGGTTTACGATTGTTATTTACATCAGGTTCGGATGAAACATTTTGTTGTGTTCCATTTTTGTATCCTCTCAGAATGACAGACTAAATTTAAACCGGCCTTTCGTATCTCGTTCTGTAATAGAGAATGGAAGTCCAGGTTCTCTGATGTGCAATTCCCAAACAAACAAACATTTTCTCCATGTAAAACAACGGCACTAAACAAAAACAATTTTGTGTGATAGCTGTTATTACTTTTGTTGTTTATACTTTGTTTCTCTTTGTATATTCGGTTTTAGGAAATGTAATGTTCGATGTCTCGCGCATTTAAATATTGTCCGTAAATTTTAAAATGCGTTACGCCATTGCTAGTATAAATTCGAATCAACTGTAAACGAACTCACAACTGATGATGATCGTTGAACGATCGAAACATGTCGCAGTTACAAACTCAAAGTGGTTGTCCATTTTTTCAAAAAAATGGAAAAGAGTTTTGTTGTTTTTAAAACCAAACTTAAAACTTTAACGGGTAATTTGGAAACGTTTTGATTCATAATTATCTAGACATGCGATCTCCATCAAAGAGCGCGCGCGTACGTGTCGCCTTTTATTTATTCTTTTTAGAAAAGCTCTTTTAAGCGCAAGCTTAGACGTTTAAGTCGAAATTAATTCGTTTACGCAAGTTTTGACAAGTTTAGCTAAGTATTTTTGGTTAAAAATGATTTTGCCCTTCTAAGCGATGCAACTATTACAAATAGTATTGTTCGGCTTTGCCTACTTTCAATTTAGTTCAGACAAAACAGCAACTTAATATTTGAAGCACTGTGCCTTACATGGCATTTATAAACTCACTTTCGCAGGGTTTGAATTTGCTGCTGAGAAGAAAGAATTCTTCTTAAACGACTTTGAACATGACACCAGCATTGCTGGCGGATGGGCGGGAAGGAGGAGTGATTTGTTTCCACGATATTTCAATCCTTTAAATCTCAGGAACGTCACAATTAGAATTGAAGAAACACGACGAGTTGATTTTGCAAAATATCTGAAAACTAAACCTTGCAACACTGCGTGAGATATTGCGCAACGCTACAGAAACTAAAGGTGCTGTTAATTTTTTCTTTAACTTGCAACTCAACACTGTCGCGGAACAGGTTCTGGACGAAAATGCTCGTGTGACACCCTCTCTTTGCAGAGCGCAAAGTCGTGAGATCAGAATTCTACTTCTCAAAACGTTGTGAGGTACATTGTAACGTGTAGCAGTACTAGGCAACTGTAATCATTATGTTGCTGCGTCACAAGTTGTAGCGAAAATTTCTTCAGGTAGCAGCGCTCTTAGATCATGTTTCATTTCCGGGTGATACTCTATAATCCTGCTTTGGAAATGCACAAGTTTCCAATTTGAATAAAATATCTCTTTCTACTTTTGCCCAGCACAAAGGAAACTAGACCTAAAACACGCCTGCATCAATCTTTCGAAAAATATACAGTTCAAGAAAACTACTCGATGGGTAGGTACGGCAAATTAAATTTTACCAATAATTGAACACCAGTCTCACCCAAACCTGATCATAGTTTTTACTTGTTGACATTCTTTTCTCGTCGCAGGACTACGTAATAACGATGAAGATCAACTCCCCTGATTATAAACTGAATCTGGAACTGGTTTTGAAAGACAAGAAATCTTCTGGAAATGTCTCCAAGGAAGCGGATAAATTCGAGAAATCCAAACACGGAAGGGTTAGTAATTCAGAGAGTTTTTCGTTGGGAAGTTCTTCGATAATCTCGGAATACATACCACTTATCCTTGTCAGTTGCTCTCCGATTTTTAAATTTCAGATTAACAACTTTGGAACGTGTGCCACAAATGCAACCCGCCCATTGGACAACAGAACTTGCAAGCCCCGCCCCCCAGGTTTGATGAATGGAGTAAACATGACGTGCCAAACAACCACAGGGACGGTGGCAAACTGGGCAAGGAACGGAGCAACATGGACATGGAACGTGATATTGAACGTGACACTGACGATGATGGATAAAGTCTACAGTGGAGTGACATTTGTAGCTGACTGGTGCTACGGAAGAATGAAGTGGTTGGCTTGAAACGTCTAAGTGGACTAGCATTTGCGGTGAATTGGTCCTGGATCCAAATGAAATGGCTTGTTGAAGAGGCATGGGACATAGCGATATGTATAGCCGACACGGCCTGGGACAGAGTGTCCTGGCTGGGCGGTGGAATTTGGAAATGTTATTGCAAAATTTTAGGCTGAATACCTGGAAAGTAAGTGAATTCTCTACTGCCATGTATTGTGTTTGCTCAGTCGTTAATTTAGACTGCGCATGCCTTGTAGTTGCGTAATTCTAGCTTTCATGGTTATTTTTTACAGATCACGTGACAGATGTCAAGCAATTCCTTAGTGACCTAACTAGAAAAGATGCCTTCCTTTTAATGAGTAGTATTTTTATTGGGACTGTCTCTATTCTGTTGATAATACGGGCTGTGAAAGGCTATCGACAAAGAAGGTGAATTCTACTGTGACCAATCTGTATACTCCGTGGCACAAAAAAAAAATTACAACAAAACTTTTTTGTGTGAGTGTGGGTGTGTTCCGAGGGCCAAGTGGCATAAACCTTTTTGAAAAGGTGGAGAGGAGGGAGGGGGCTTTCCCTACATTTAGAAGGATTTTCACGTGCTCTTTGTGCTTCCTATAGTATTTGCGTCCGAACAAAATCTACTTTTGTAGAAGACTACCACTTATCCGGGGTAGCTTTATTCATCCGCACCTGTACTGTGCTCTTATGTCAATTCAGTTATCAATTGAGTACTACAAGATGTTGGCTGGGACAGTTGTCTCTTACTTTTGTTATCTGAACAGCGTGCAAGACAAACAGTGGAAAGTAGGCTTTGAGAAACGCAAAACTACTTAGCGGTAGTAATTTCATAACCATCGTATTATTACAAATTGTCCTGAGATGAAGTCAATAAACATGTTTTAGATTTAACTCTCTGACAACCAAGCCGCTTTTCGTGTGATAAATGATGGACCAGAGAATTAACTCTGCAGTGTATGTTAGAGTGCTAATAAGTGAATCCATGAAAATCCTACTGAGCGTTCACCCTAGTCCTTAAGGAAATGGGAGACTGCACAAGGCACAGGAAAAAAATGTTTGACCTCGGCAGGAATCGAACCCACGACCTTTAGAATTTGATCTTACGTTGCTCTACCGACTGAGCTATGGCCTGGCTTTCGGTTACCGCGGGAGACGAGAAGGAGAGGGCGAGAACAACGAAAACGAGGGGGATTTTCCTTTCTCTCTCCCCAGTCCCCCTCGTTTTCGTTGTTCTTGCCCGCTCCTTCGCGTTTCCCGCGGTACAACGAGAGCCTGAAACAGACTAACTGAGTTACGGCACCACTGAGACGGGAGCAAGTCGTGAGTGCTAATCGCGGTAATTGGTCCTGGTCAAATATTTTATTCAATTTATAATGTAATTTTGTTCTTGCAGGCAAACTCGGTTAGAAACTGGGAAGCAGCTGAGGCTGCTGCTGCTGTCGAGAGAAAAAGGAAACGACCTTCAATGATTAACCAAAAAAACCGACACAAAAAGAATCCAATGAAATGTACATTTTCGTCATGTTTTACTGTAACTCTGCCAGTGATGTCTGTTTTGGAACTCTTTTCTAATAGTCTACACTTTTTTTATTTTTGTCCTTTTCTTCTGTCATACAGGGTTATTGTCATTGCTGTAGTCAAACGAGCGTTTCTTTCAGTTTGGAATTAACTCTTGCTGAGATTTAATTGAGTAAATTTCGTAAAATATTGTAAGATTTCTATCAAGAAGCAAACGAAGAATTTAAATAAACTAACGAAAAACAAAATAGCGTTTAATCTTGGCTAAACCTACACACACGATTCGACGTTCAAACGTTCCATTTTTGTCTATATGGATAAATATAAAATTCAGTGGTTCGTATTTGCCGTACGTTGAGCAAAAATGCAACACAAAATGATACCAACACCAAATTTATGCAAGGCGACTGCACAACAGTCATTCACGAACTCGTGAAGCTAGGCCGAGTGGGAGGACTCAACGGAGGCACGGATATCTGAAAGGTTCGAAGGGTTGAAAGCGTGCACGCACCAGTCCCATCCTCCAATTCGGAAACGTCATTGATCTTGTATTCTAAGATCGCGCATTGTACTGGCGGGAACAGACTCATGCAAAAGTATTGACTGCGATCCCCATCTCAAGCTTAAAAGGGTCCCTATATTGTAACGCGCATAGAGGCCTGGGCCTGCCTCCCTTGATAATCTTGATCTTCCAAAACGGAAGTAACGCCCCAGAGGTTAACTTGAATTTTAACTGTTGTTGCATGTTGTTAGAGACAGGGTTATCGGACCTGTCACCTGGGCCGGGTTGTTCGAAAGCTGATTAACGCTAATCTAGGATTAAAAGTTAATCGAGGTTTTCATCTCGCTGTTTAATAGTGGTTTAAAGCCTAATTTCAAGCTGAAGGTAAAGAAAAGTCAAAGTCAAAACTGAGTGACAAAAATGTTTTGGAATAATCTTCACCGATTAGTAATTAAACTTGAATCAAAGTTCACATTAATCCAGGATTAGCTTAATCGGGCTTTGAACAACTGGGCCCTGGAGTTTTTCTAGGGACCGCTAAGTTGCGGGAACTTGTAAGTTCTGTTGCGCATGCCCGCCTTACATTCTCCTATCGCTAATCGAGACCCGCTTCCTTTCTTTCTAAAGACTAGGGCTAAACGCTCGTCTTCTCGTGTTAACGCTCGCGTCGGTAAACACAAATTGGCGTGTGAATGTCAAAAGACGAGTCTGCAAACTATGTCGGTATTGACACTAAAATACAATAAATTAAACAAACGAACGAGCGGATTGATGGACAAATGAAAGAAGAAATAAATGAATAAACAAACAAACAAACAACTACATAAATAAACACGATCTTTCTAAAAAGAGATCACGACTGACGCCAGTAGTAATGCTTCTATGTTAAACAAACTAAAGCAACTAACTATTGCAAATGTTAACAAAAGATATATCCTTGCACGTTTTGGGTATGCGTACAAAGCAAGGCAAAAAGGCTCTCCGGTTTAAGCTGAGTATACTCTTCCCCTTTTAGAGTAACAGTATTGAACAGTGCCAAGGCCTTCTCTGCTGGTTAGTGTAAAGCCTTTAGTTAACAAAGGTAGCACTTACTAGCTAAAGGGCAATAAACTAGTGGCTTTTAGCTTTGAGTATAAAGGGTACTGCAAAGAGCCTGTGATACCCCTTTGATGTATAGTACAGCCACGGTGCTGTTTGTTTCTTGTTTTTGGTGCTGTTTTTCACCAATGAATATGGATTTCTGATGGAAACAAGAACTAGTAGTTTATGCATCAGTACCAGCAGAGCCCATACAAACCCCCGCCCCCGTCTGGGTATTGATCCCAGGGAGGGGGGGGGGGGGGGCACTTGATCCATGTTTGGGTATAGGGGTGCCGCTGGGGGTTTGAAACCCTGACCCTGTTTAGGACGAAAATAACCTTAAATACCTACCCTGTGTAGGACAATGCCCTTTATTTTAAGGCCCTATTTAGCTCTTGTGTTACACAAGTGTTTATTGGCAATAGTAATAACATTTCAAGGCCCACTGTCACTTACCGGACGTGATGTTTCACGCATTGAAACGCGAATACCAATCACAACAGATAAAAAAATACACTTGCTAGAAGTGATGGCGAAAAAATCCAACATTTCGCATTAACAGCGGTGAACCTCAAGTGGAAACGTCTCTGATTCCGGATTGCTAAACACTTGACGACAGTCTTGCAACCATACCCTGTCTAGGACGGGTCCAGGATAGACTCGCTTGAAATTGTGTACCCTGTTCAGGGCAGAGGGGCCAAAAACCATACCCTATCCAGCGGCACGTCCCCGTATAGCCCATATAGGGGAGTACCCCCCCCCCCCGCCCGGGTATTGATGAGGCATTTTTCCTCACTGTACGTTCCAGGAGCCGGGCATTTGTCCACCCCAGAGCCGGGTGGGTTCAGTCAAATGAGACAATTATCGAAGCATAAAAGTGAATTTCATAATATTTTGCTATTGTCGCCGTCGGGATTTGTTCTTACATATAATGGAAAATTGAAACTTTTTCGGAAATATTTATGTTTCTGTTGTTTGAATTTCGCAAGGGAAATGCATTAAATAGTAATTGCTCGGCCTACAAGCCAGCTTGCTTCTTGCTCCCTAATCCCTGCCTAGGTAAGCTCACTTGCACACGATCAACTACACCCTCATGAAACTCTACAATACTGACATTATTTAGTCTTACTAAGATTAAAAGTACAATTCATAGGAGACAGCGTGGTCGAGTGGTTAGGGCGTCAGACTTGGAATAAGGAAGTCCCTGGAGTTGTTTCTCGGTAGCCCCGAGGGTTCAACTCCTCGGCTTTGTTTGTAAATAGCCAGCTGGGATTCTTAACCATATTATGTTCTATTTGAAATATTTCTTTGCTTCTTCCTGTTTTGTTTCATTATCCCTGTTAAGTATATTCAGGAGCCATAATCAGGGATGGACACCATAACGAGATGCCATTTTGACTTGTGGGCTTGTCCCCTTGTGTTGTACCAAAAAATGGCGTCCAAATTTTAAATTCTGCCAGGGAATATCTCCTCGGTGCCCACATTTAAGATATAAGACTCTCACAACGCCAAGGTAACAATTGAAAAAAGACGGAGAAAGTTGTTAAAATTGCATGTTTGATGTTAAGGAAATAAATTTATCCTGCGAACTTGAAAAAAAGAAAGAGTTTGAGAACAGATAAGAACGTGTTTACAGCTGTCTTGTGCCTTGGATTACCATAGAAAACGAATAGACATTAATCTCAGTCTTACGTGTAATACTTCTTGAAATCAGTAAGCCAACAGCCGTCATAAGAAGCAGTAACAAATCGAGAAACTCATTTGTGACCGATGTTGAAAAATTTGACACTGATCTGTAAACGAATTCCGCTCAATTCGACAGCTTTTAGCTTGACTACGTAATTTCTGCCAATATACTGATTCTTTTTAACCTTTCGCTCGGTAATCCCTACCTTGTTTAACCATTACCTGTTTCACAGGCACTCAGGCTGAGCATTTAAAGTTTTTTATGCTAAACCTTGGCCGGCTTACTACGCAAAATCATATACACTCGTAAAATGACAGTTTACAAAATTTGGTGGAAGTGACGAATTTTCATGCCGGTGAGCACGTAGAAACACTTTTGAGACGATGACTTTAACTCGTCTCCTTAAGGATTTACCATCAATTTGAAATAAATGGTTGAAACTGACTTCTCGAAGAAAAATTTTAAAAGTTTATATATATCAGTATCGCGGAGAATATTTTATATTTGTACTGTAAGGTTTAATGTTTTCTACTCAGCCAGGAGAATTTCCTGGAGTTGTCCCCAATGCTTTAGTTTGGCAGTCTTAGTTTTTAGGTATTTAGACTGGGCCAGAGCAGAGCACCCCGCTAGCACATGAGCCAGAGTCTCACGCTCATGAGATTTCCCACACAGTCTACAAGTGACGTCGCCCTGTGCTGCACCTGTTTTGTGGACTATGTACACCTTAGTGGGCGAAAGCTGCTCGTACAGCACCGCTACCCAAGCGATTGTATGGGTAGGAGCACAGGCCCAATCACGCAACCAAACAAAGCATCCACTCTGATTTATCTCACTGTCCTGCCACCTAGCCTGCAAGAACCCTCCATGCCACTTCTCCTCTAGGATCTTCTTTTTCAGCTTCTCCATATCTGCCTTCTTGAAGTGTTCTTTCACCTTTGGCCCATTAATCTCCGTCTCAGGATCGCTCACAGACCGATATGACGGTTGAGGGTACTCCAGAGACAGGCTCATGCGCAGTTCCTCGGCAAACTTATGCGCTTCCTTCATCATCGACGTGTGTCCCTTCTCTACCGCCCTCCTTTCGAACTGTTGCACTGTCCTCATCGAGGGATCCATGTTCTGACAAAAGCTTCATTGCCGCCTTGATCTTGGTCAACTTGTATTCACGCTCAACCGAGCGCAAGCCACGCCCTCCTTTCTCTCTTGCCAAATACATTATCGCCGTCGAGCTTAAGGGATGCTTTCCACCGTTTTCACAGACGATCTTTCTATTATTATTATTATTATTATTATTATTATTATTATTATTATTATTATTATTATTATTATTATTATTGAATGAGCATTGTGTAGCTCGCAAAATGGTGAGCTTTAACATGAAAAAAAATGATACGAACATCTTAGCTTGTTTCTCGAATGAAGGAGATAAACTTAGAGTACAGTTATTCGCATTCCAGGACAATGATACTAGACTCCTTAATAGCTTTCCAGAAATGTTTAGAAAATGCAAAAATACAGCACTTTCCTAAGACTGTCCAAGACTTTAATACGCTTACTAATTTTTTTTTTTCAATTTTCGATGAAAAAAGCAATAAATGATCGATTTGTCCATTTCGTGCTTCGTTAATTTTGAGATTACAATTAGGAACACTTCATACTGGCTGATAATTTTTTTTTTATTTCTTCTTATTCTCGTTATTCTTTCTTTTATCTCAAAAGATTTAAGTCCAAATGCAGAAATAAAGTTTCATTCCCACTCCAAACTGACCTTCATCAAACATAATTACACATTTAAAAACAAAAGTTACCATTTATTTACAGCTCACTACCTGAAATGTTACACTATATATGACTACTTACAACTACATAAGAATATATTTCTGTCACAAAACATTCTGTCCCTTGCAAGTTTTATTAAACTGACGTGCTACAAACGTACAAAAGAGTGAATCAGTTGAAAATATTTTTGTAGACAAAATTTATTTACAATTAGTAGCTTCACCCTACAATGTGCTAATTTTCTTAAGTCGCCTATTTGACAACATTCAGTTACTTACAGTAATATAAGAGACAAAAAATTTAAGGAATATTCTCGGCCTTTTGAGCCCTTAATAATCATTCCATTAACAAAATCTATGTTACAAGCAAAAACATAACAGTTTCGTAATACAGTAATAATATATAATGTAGATATAGAAGAACGCAATAAATGTCAAAACCATCGATCTTAGCTTAAAACTGCTTCACAGCATATTCATTTACAAAATCTCGGTTGTCCAAGAAAAACAATCAAATAAAAGACATCACTTGAGATGTAACCTGCTACTGAACTCCACGAAAAGCTACAAAGATAATTATTTCTCAAAATAGTCTTCTTACAAAAATTGAGAACTTTCTGAATCAACAATGAATATTATATCGATATTTTCACAAGTGAGGTATCAAATGAGCTCCAATATATGGATTCGGTTGTTGCCACTGTCAGACACAACTATCTTCCCATCACTAAGATTTGCTGCAGATCCTGGCCAATCAAACTCTCCTTTTCCACTGCCTTTTGTTCCAAACTTTGTCACAAACTTTCCGCTCAGCTCGAACACCTGAACCCTGTTATTCCATGAATCACAAACCATCAGATGTCCGTCTCTGTTAACCGACAAGTAACCAGGCATATCGAACTCACCCTCCTTGTTGCCCTTCTTACCGAATTTAAACACAAAATTTCCGTCCAGATCAAACATTTTGATACAGTGTTCGAGCTCGTCTGAGACTATAAAATATTGCTCCGTCTGGATACAGTGACAGGGAAGGGACAAGAACCCTTGTCCGCCAAATTTACGTTTGAACTGCCCACGAAGGGAAAATATCTTAATTGATTTGTTACCTTTATCAGCAACAATAATATCACCATTACTGGTGACAGATAAACCTTCAGGATTCTGAAGCTGTTGATCAAGGTTTCCTTTCTCACCAAACTTGGTAAGAAACTTACCATTCCCACTGAACACCTGGACCCTGTTGTTATCACGGTCCGCCACTGCAATGTTGCCATTGTTATCAAAAGCTATCCCTCTAGGCCAGTTAAATTCACCCTTATTACGTCCCTCTCTACCAAACGATCTTACGTGGGTACCGTCACTACTGAATACCGATACCCTGTGGTTAAAATACTCAGTTACTGCTATTTCATTTCGATTATTCACTGCCACTCCCCATGATCCAGAAATCTTTCCAACAGACTCACCGAATTCTCCAAAAGATAGCACAGGTCTGAACCGCCTAATTTGGGTCTTAACCTCAAAAGAACTGCCACGGACATTTTTTCTTTCAAACCCACTAATTGCTTTACTATTTTCTTTCCCTTCTGCACCTGATTGCTGTGTCTTAATTTCGTTAAAAACGGCCTTTACAGTACCGATTCTTTTAATGTTTAACATGCTAAGTAGTTCTTTATTTTCAGTAAAACTAAACCGAGGGATGGGTTCAACGTCACTTTTACCTTGGGCTTCTTGTTCCTGAAGGATCGTGTCGAATGTTTCATTAAATCCCAGGATTTCAGCGCTGGAACTTCGTCTCAAAAGTTGTCTGGTTTCCTCGATGGCTGATTCAATGATTTGAAGTTGATTTTCAGCTTCGCCTTTTCTCAGCGCGAAACACTCGAGCGATTCTTTCGCTTGGTTATCAACTGCGTTAAAGATTTCCTGCTTCCTCGCTTCAATGATTGCCATCATCTGATCTGCAGTCGCCTGCACTTTGCTTTTTACGTCAGCTACTTGCACCTGAACATCAATGCTGCTTTGGTCGAGTTCGCTGATTTCATTTCTCTTTTCCTCTGCTTTCTTGTTGAGAGATTCTGTCAGAGACTCCATTAGTAGCCTGTGTTCATTTGCTCCATCTTCCAGAAGCACTTTGGTGTGACCTTCGTGGAGTGTTACAACACAAGAATTGCAAATGGCGACTTTACAGTTCTTGCAAAAAAACTCCAGCGCTTTGTTTTCGTGGCGTTTAATCTGGCAAAACGCTGGTCGCTTTAACACGTCTTCAATGTCCTGATCTTGAAAATTTTTTATCGCCAACACTCGATGTTCTTTATTTGCTCGTATTATATTATGTCCCGTGATGCACTCTTCACACCAGAAGAAGCAACACTGGAAACAGTAGAAACATTTGGCGCTTCTCTTGTCGCAGTTTCCACATTTCACGCTTCTGTGTTGCACTCTTGAATGGCCAACACATCCAGGAGGCTATTTATTCTGAAGTTGGTGGGAAACTTGCTGGGATTTCCACTTCCTGGGATCCTAATTCCCTTGCGACATTCTGGACATGATATGACATCTCGACGTGGACTCGTTCGATGAATCCCGTTCAGACATTTAAGACAGAAGCTGTGCAAGCAAGGCAGCTGTTTTGGCTCGGTAAAGGGGCACATACACACAGAACAGAATACTTCGTCATGAAGATTATCGAGCAAAGTCTTAATATCCATAACGAAGGGCGCGAAGGGAAGGTTTCGAGTTCAAAATGATGCAGTTGAGAGATCAATGAAGTTTGCGTTGTGACGTGATGTTATTTCTTATCAGACTTATAATAACAGTATTAACCAATCATAGAGCGATCACTGCATTGTTTTGACGTAACATCGAAAACTAATGGTTTCAAAAATATCCTGAATTGTTTAATACATTGTATGCGCTCAAGAAAGCATGACTTTTTAAAAAGCTGTCAAGATGTCTTGGCATCACTGGCAATGTTTAAGAGATTGCATTTTCTGCGTCTGTTTTCCTTTACACTCGTGAGGTTTTATCCTTTAAAGTCGGTTTTCCCTTTTGCCTCAAGTAGTCAAATGAGAAAAAGGTTTTTATTATTTTCCAGTATCGCGCTGTTGAAACACGGAATGAAATCGGGCGTCTTGAAATCCAAACAATCTTTTTAGTATCTACGAAAGCTCGTTTGACCGAAACGCGTTTGTGGTTGCACGAAATAATTATTCAACTGTCGTAAATCTAGCCTGTGAACAACACCTTTCGGTGGGGAGTAGGTGAAAGGAAAAGCCCCTCTCCGGGCGGCCTTCCTTCTCGACCGCTGTAGGAAAACCATTACAATACTACATTGAAATGGCTTTCCAGGGCACGTATATAACTTATTTCATGATAAGGGAAATATATTATTTGTCAGTATATTACTTATTGCTAATTAGATCATTTACGGCATAGGATCAAGTGCTTTTGCGCAAAAAAAAAAAAAACAGTTCCTGGTTTTTACCATACTACATGTAAGACTTCAGAAGCTCTTTTAATGTGCCGTGTCTTCTTTGATATTTTCCGAGACATGAAATAAAAATTATACGTGTTGTACACTTATGACATTCCATTATCACACTCCATTGATAAATCAATTTTACTGGGTATCGTCTTGGTCTTTTACATGGAGGGGCTCAGAAACGTGTTAGTGGGGTGACTACGTTTAGTAGACCTGTATCTTTTATAAGCTCTGTTTTCACTGGACCCAGATAAGCTGCAGCTCCATTGTTTTTGTGTCTAGGCACATTCTTTTGTTGTTCGTTCTTTTGTTCTCTCGACCAATAATGTCAGACGTTACAAACGGTGCAGGTCGCCCCATTTTGTTTGCAATTCTTCAACAGTAACCGCTGAAGCTCGATCAGTGGGCGCGCTCTAGGAAACAGTGGTAGGCTTCACGTAGCTGCTTGTTGGTTACGTGGTCTTTTCAACTTGTGTCGAATGCTGCTCAATACTCATTGGTTCCAGCACTGTGGTTAAAAGTCCCAAATATTAAGCTTGGACTAGCTCTGCTTTGGGCCTTTTTCTGTAAGAAAACTAGAAAAAGGTCCGTCATGTCTTATGGCCATATATTATACAAGATTTTTGCTTTTTTGATTTTATAAAAAAAATACTGCAAGTCACAATTATATCAAAAAATATCAACATGTTATTTTGACAATTGATAACAGTGAAAATACAATAATTGCTTTATTACCCGAAACTAACGCATAATAAATTCTGCGTATTAGGAAAGTGAATTTCAAATTTGAGACCAGTTTTTTTCTATAATTTCTTTCAGAGAAAGAGCTAAAGTTCCACGAGGAAAATCGATAAAAAAGAGTAAAGATTGGATTAAAGAGAAAAAGGAGAGAAGAAGACGGCAGGGAAGGTAAGGGAAATCTTTGTTACTAAAATGATAAAGTGATGTTAAGGGTAGTTTGGAACATAGAAGGCCTTTATTTAGCACATTGAAGTAGTGTCATTTGTGCTCTGTTACATGAAAAAAGTGCCCTTCATTTTGGCCAATTGGAATATACTTATTCGTTTTCGTGAACGAAGAGATGAACTTCAATTATTTTTTCTTAATTCTAGGGAATTGAGGCCAGACTCCAAGTACACGGGACGAAAAAGAAAATCCACCTTTTGATTGGGACGCAAGCAAGGAATTCCCCCACCATTAATTCAGGCGAGGATAGTGAATGCATGTGTTACGATAATCTGCTGGGAATTGAAATGGTCATTTACAGTACTGTGGATGTACAAGGTCACATTTGACGTGGAAATAATCCTTTCACGTGAACTAACGAAAAGACAATCTTTATAATGACAAAGAGATGAGAACTTGTTATATCTGAACGTAAACGAGAAGGACGAAGATTGTTTGGTAAAAGCTGTGTTTGGAAAACTTCAAAATACAATGATGATAAATTGCTAGGCCTTACCATTGAGAACAGAGTTGCAGGCGACATTGAGCGAGTGGCACCATGTCTGAAATTTATCTTACCATGGAACATTGCGTTGCAAGTAATAGGAAGAGGAGAATGTTCATCTTGTTTTCACAACGGTGTGAGACTCAATAAACATGTCTCAATTCGTCAGTGGTTCTGCTTCCTTGTTCATATCCATATGTTTTAGAAACCCCCAGTTGTTGGTGGATCTGCCAGGCCAACAAGGTCTAACAATCCTAGTTGCTTTCTTCATCCCTGCCCCCTACCCCCACCCTGACCTACCAGGCCACCACCACTCGGTTCAAGCACCTTCCCGCCTTCTTCCTTGGTGCCTGGAGTCTCCAGTGGGGAGAACTCTCCCCACCCCCTCCCCCCAAAAGTCAAACATTGTGGCTGCAGAAAGGTTTGCCGAGGTCTGGCTTTAGGAAAAGAAAACTCTACTTTATTTTCATCTGATTGGTTGTCCTCTTATCCATTTCCTGAGACCAGTTGGCCTGTTGTTGCGTTTAACTTTTTGTGGGACCAAGTGAATTTTGAACCCAGTTTAGAACTGCAAGACCGTATTCCGCGCCGTTTTCACCGTGTCATCGTGTAGGAACTGTATTAAAGAAAGGCTTGAAAGAGCGTGAATCATCCGAGTGGTTCATCGGCTCCGTTGAAACGGTACCGCACCGTAAACAACAACGAACTCGGCCAGCGTATTTCGGGTTTACAAATCCTGTTCCTAACTTTGAATTCTCTATGTGATCCAACAAAGCCGTCTGCGCGCTTCTGTTTATAGGACCACTCTTGTAAAATATCCACCGTATTCCACCATAAAAATGCTAGAACGAGAAAACGCAATGTATGTGCGCATAGCGATACGACAATTTGACTTGCAGAGGTTTCCGCAAACTGAATTAAGCTTCCAAAGGAAAAACTTGCCTCTTGCTCTTTCCTTTTTGAACTGCATCTCGGCGATAGGGACAAACAACAACAACAATTTTTATTTACACTCTTGCCTTATGTAAAGTTCATTGCAAAAATATTAGAAATAAAATTAGAGTACTAGTTGCCCGAAATTAACGCTAGGGGCTAGCGGAGCAAACAAAAGAAATGACCCAACAAGATCTTGTTATTGCAAGGACGAACGCAGATAAAACTGGCATCAAGGTGACCATTTATAACATTACTAAACAAACAGTCGAAGATACGTACAATTGTACAAATGAATACTGACAAAGAACAGGCCTGGAAAATGAAGTAGGCAGCAAGCCTGTAAACCGGTGTTAAAACACGCTAAAGTGAGCCTCACCAAATTAAGCAGACTTCTGTTAACTTCCGTTCACCACATCTACACTTCCGCAAATATCGAAAAATAAGAAAAAATAATTTTTTCTATCGATCCCAAAGTAAACCTGAACCCGCTCCCTCCGACTCGCAGAGTCACGGTGGACGGTATTGTAGAAGCAAGTTCTTTTCTCGCTGTGTGTTTCCTGGTTTTGGTGCTGTTTTTCACAAATGAATATGGATATCCGATAGAAAAAGGAACCGATGGTTTATTCATCAGTCAATACCAGCAGTGCCCATTCCCCTAACCCCCACCCCCACCTCCCCGTCTGGGTTTTGATGAGGAATTTTCCCTCACTGTACGTCCCAGGAACCGGGCATTCTTCCACCCCAGAGCTGGGTAGGCTCAGTCAAATGAGACAAAAATTCATAGAAGCGTTAAAGTGAATTGCACAATATTTGGCAATTATCAGGTCCTTCATGGAATTCGCTGTTTAAAGTGAATGAATGGTGGTCTAACACATATTGGAAATTAAAACTTTTCTTTTCACTTTTTGAAAATAATTATGTTCCTGTTGTTTGAATTTCAAAGGGGAAATGCATTAAATAGTAATTGCTAGGCCCACGAGCAAGCTTGCGTTCTTGCTCCCTAATCCCTGCCAAGGTAAGCTCACTCGCACACGACCAACTACACCCTCATGAAACTGTACAATAGTAATATTATGTAGTCTAACTATGATTAAAAGTGCAATTCATAAGAAGCAGCGTGATGAAGTGGTTGGGGCATCAGACTTGGAATAAGGAAGTCCCTGGAGTTGTTTCTCGGTAGCCCTGGGTTCAACTCCTCTACTTTGTTTGTAAATAGCCAGCTGGTCTGCCTCCTGCCAGCTGAGACTCTTAACCATGTTATTTTCTATTAAAATATTTTTTTTGTTCCTGTTTTGATTCATTATCCCTAAAATGCCCCTTTTGGGGGGAGGATAATCAATTATAATAATAATAATAACAATAATAATAATAATAATAATAATAATTATTATTAATATTATTATTATTATTATTATTATTATTATTATTATTATTATTATTATTATTATTATTTTTGAACGAGTGCACGTGCGCATTGTTTAGATTTGGTGAGCTTTAATATATAAAAAAGAATTGTATGAATGTCTTGGCTTTTTTCTGGACTGAAGGGTAAACTTGGATTACAGCATTTGACATTCCAGGACAATGATGCTAGACTCTTAAATAGCCTCAAAGAAATTTTTAGAAAATGCAAAACTTTCAGTACTTTCCTGAGACTGTGCAAGACTTTACTGTGCTTTAATATTTGCTTACTTGTTTTTCAATTTTCCATGAACTACATGGGTAATTTAATATAAAAAGTAATAAATATTCGATTTGTCTATTTCTTGCATGGTTAATTCTGCCAGACTGAGAACTCGATTGGGAACACTTCATAATGTAAATTTAGCAATCAAGTAGTGATTATTGGCTGATAATTTTTTGTTTTACTTCTCATTTTCGTTGTTCCTTTTTTATGTCCAGTCAAAAGATGGAAGTCCAAATGCAAAAAAAAAACTTTCATTCCCACTCTTAACTGACCATCATCAAACATAATTACACCTCACACACCATTCAAAAGTTACCATTTATTTACACCTCACCACATGGTATATTACAAATCTACTTGCAAGTAAATGTCAGAGATAATTCTGTCCCTTGCAATGTTAATTTCATTACACTGATATGCTAAAAACATTCAAAACAGAGTGAGTTGAAAACATTTTTGTAGAACAGATTTTTTACAATCACAAGTTTCACCCTACAATGCTCTAATTTTCTTATAAGGTCGCCTGTTTAACAAGATTCAGCTACTTACAATAGATTCTATAAGAAACAATGAATTTAAGGAATATTCTCGGCCTTTTGAGCCCTTAAAAGACATCCCATTAACAAAATCTATGTTACAAGCAAAAACATAACTGTTTCGTAATACAGCAATAATATATAATGTAGGTATAGTAGAATGCAATAAATGTCATAACATGTTATAGATTTGAAAACTCCACAGCTCATTCATTTACAAAATCTGTTGCCCGAGAAAAACAATCAAATAAAAGACATCACTTGAGATGTAACCTGCTACTGGCCTCTAGAAAACGCTACAAATATAATTACTACTCCAAATAGTCTTCTTACAAAAATTCAGAAATTTCTGAATCAACAATGAGAATTTGTTCGATATTACATCACTGGTGAGAGATCAAATGAGCTCAAATATCTGGATTCGGTTGTTCTTTCTGTCAAACACAACTATCCTTCCATCACTAAGATTTGCTGTAGACACTGGCCAATTTAACTCTCCTTTCCCACTGCCTTTTGTTCCAAACTTTGTTACAAACTTTCCGCTCAGCTCGAACACCTGAACCCTGTTATTCCCTGAATCGCAAACCATCACATGTCCGTCTCTGTTAACCGACAAGTAACCAGGCCAATTGAACTCACCCTCCTTGTTCCCCTTCTTACCGAATTTAAACACAAAATTTCCCTCCAAATCAAACACTTTGATACAGTGTTCACCCAAGTCTGAGACTATAAAATATTGCTCCGTCTGGATACAGTGATATGGAACGGACAAAAAGCCTTGTCCGCCAAATTTACGTTTGAACTGCCCACCAGGGGAAAATATCTTAATGATACCTTCATCAGCAACAATAATATCACCGTTACTGGTGACAGATAAACCTTCAGGATTCTGAAGCTGGTGATTAAGGTTTCCTTTGTAACCAAACTGAGTAAGAAACTCACCATTCCCACTAAACACTTGGACCCTGTTGTTATTGCAGTTCGCCACTATAATGTTGCCATTGTTATCAAAAGCTATCCCTGAAGAGCAGTGAAATTCACCTTGATATCGTCCCCGTCTACCAAACGATCTTACGTGGGTACCGTCACTACTGAATACCGATACCCTGTGGTTAGTTAACTCAGTTACTGCTATTTCATTTCGATTATTTACTGCCACTCCAAAAGGTCCAGAAAGCTTTCCAGCAGACTGACCGTATTCTCCAAAAGATAGCATAGGTCTGAACAGTCTGGTTTGCGTCTTAACCTCAAAAGAACTGCCGCCACGAACATGTTTTCCTTCAAACCCAGTAATTGCTTTATTATTTTCTTTCCCTTCTGCACTTGGCGATTTTTTTCGCCGATCGCGGCGATGTGGCAGTTTTGAAAACTCATGTGATGAAATCGCCCAACCTGATGGGTTGGCTTTACTGGCGATTCACAGCAATAAATGTTGAAAATCGCGGGAACGGGCATACCCCGGCAGCGAATTTAATCGTCGCTATCTGACATGCCAGATATCGATGGTCAGCTCCTGCGGCGGGTTTTTACGCCGATCGCATCGATAGGCGAAAATCGCAATCGCTGCACCGGGCACACCTGGCGATTTTCGCCTTTTGCGGCGATCGGCGTATAAAATTGCGGTGTCTCTGGCTTTAGGTAGCCTTGTCAATATTTAGTTGGAAGTCGTTGGCTTACTGTCAGACATCTTCTGTTTAGGCATCCTTCGGAGACTTGGACAAAATGTTGGTATTCTAAAGAAGACGTCAGGTTTATCACACATGTTCATGATCATTTTAAAATACGTAGTGTCATTTGCGCGCTCTTACATAAAAAATTGCCCTCCATTTTTGGCCAACAGGAATATAGTGATTCTTTTGACCTCCTTTTCGTGAACGATTTTGATTAGATGAACTTTAATTATTTTTTCTTAATTCTAGGGAAGTGAGGCCAGACTCCAAGTCCCCCACGGGACGAAAAAGAAATCCACCTTTTGGTTGGGACGCAAGCGAGGAATTCCCCCACCATTAATTTAGGCGAGGAAAATTAAGCCAGTAGTAAATGCGTTTGTTACGGTAATCTACTGGGAATTGAATGGTCATTTACAGTTCTGTGGATGTATATGGGCACATTTGACATGGAAATAATCTTTACACGTTGACTATAACGAAAAGGCAATCTTTATAATGACAAACAGATGGGAACTTGCTCTAACTGGCTCTTAATCATCCTACCAAATGGTGTAGGGAACGTAAACGAGAGGGACGAAGATTGTTTGGCAAAAGCTGTGTTACGAAAACTTCAAAATACAATGATGATAACTTGCTAGGCCTTACCATTGAGAACCAAGTTGCAGAAGACATCAGTGAACAAGTGGCACCCCGTCTGAAATTTATCTTACCATGAAACATTGCGTTGCAAGTAACACAAAGAGGGAAATGTTCATCTACCTTTCACAACGGTATAAGACTCAATAAACATGTCTCAATTCATCAACCGGTAGTTTTGCTTTCCTTGTTCATCTCCGTATTTGTTAGAAACCCTCAGTTGAGCTGCATCTCGGCGTTAGGGACGAAGCTAACCATCTACAACTTGCCGTTAGCACCGTGATCGAAAAACATACGCTAATATCACCACGATAAAATTTATTTGGTTAAATCCTTTTTGTATAAACCCGTATTGATCATCAATTGTTATCAATAAGGCAAACTTGTATTCATGTCCTTTAATGAACAAATAAAAGAAATACCCAGCAAGATCATGTTATTGTAAGGACGAACGCAGATAAAACTGGCATCAAAGGGACCGTTTATAACATTGCTAAATAAACAGTTGAAGATACATACAATTGTACGAATAAATACTGACAAAGAACAGGCCGGAAATTCATGATACCGGGAAAATGAAGTAGGCAGCAAGCCTGTGAACCGGTTTAAAAACACGCTAATGTGAGCCTCACCAAATTAACTGCAGACCTCTTTTAACTTCAATTCACCACATGTGCACTTTCCTAAATATCGTCTCTTTCATGGATTAGAACTGAAACTCGTACGCTTGTGCATTTGCTCCCACAATCTCGTCCCCTGCAGAACTATCTATGCTTTCAAGGAATGGTGGCTCGGTGGAATGAAACCGTTGATTATCGGGCCTAAGTCGTTGTTCCGATGCTGAGCCGCTGTTAGTGGGTTTTTGTTCCAAGTTCCATGAGAATGGAAAACTTTTGCTTATTACCTGGATATTGAATTGGGTTCGGCTGCGTTTATGTAAGGCCACGAAAAAAGGGTCCTGAACAGGTAAAATAGGAACCGGGACCTGTCGTTTTGCACTGGAAAAATAGGAATTGACACAATTGGAATGGGATGTGATCACTGGAACTGGGAAAAATCATCTTGAAGCCGAGAATGTGAACATCTTTTACCTCCTGTTGTTAATCAAAGACTCCTGCAAGCCCACTCGTAAATGCGGAAGTGAACAGTTGTTACCGTAACGCAGAACTCGAACCAAACTACGCTACAAGGATTCGTGGACGCCATACGGGAATGAAGTGTGAGGTGAAAGGTATAGAACATTGTTCGCATTGTGTTTGGTTGGCCAAGGAGTCGAAATATCAATCGCATTTAACAAGAAAGCCATAATGGCTTTATAAGCAGCGTGGTCGAGTGGTTAGGGCATCAGACTTGGTATAAGGAAGTCCCTGGCGTTGTTTCTCTGTAGCCCCGAGTTCAACTCCTCGGCTTTGTTTGTAAATAGCCAGCTGGTCTGCCTCCTGCCAGTTGGAATTTTTAACCAGGCTATGTTTTATTTGATTTGCTGTAGACATGCAAAAATTACAGTATTTTTCTTAGACTGTCCAAGACTATACTGCGCTTTAATATTTGCTTACTTTTTTTTTTTCAATTTTCCATGATAACTTAACAAAAAAAAAGCAATAAATCTTCATTTTGTCTATTTCGTGCTTGTTAATTTTTTTTTAGACTAAAAATACGATTAGGGACACTTCATAATGTAAATCTAGCAATCAAGTAGTGATTACTGGCTGATAATTGTGTTTTGGTTTTTTTCTTATTTTCGTTATTCCTTCTTCTTTTATCTCAAACGATTGAAGTCCAAATGCGGAATAAAAGTTTCATTCCCACTCCAAACTGACCATCATCAAACATAATTACACGTCACACACATTGAAAAGCAAAAGTTACCATTTATTTACACCTCACTTCATGGTATATTACAATACTACTTGCAAGTAAATAAAAATTTACTTATGTCACAAAACATTCCGGCTGTTCCTTATAATGTTAATATTATAACAACTGGTATGCTGAAACCGTACAAAAGAGTGATATCACTTGAAAACATTTTTGTTGAACAGATTCATTTAATATCAATAGCTTCACCCTACAATATAATAATTTTCTATTTAACAAAATTCAGCTGCTTACAGTAAATTATATAAGAGAAAATAAATTTAAGAAATTTTCTTGGCCTTTTGAGCCCTTACAAACTAAGAACATAACTCTTTCGTAATACAATAATAATATATAATGTAGATATATATATAGTAGAATGCAACAAATGTCAAAACCATCTTAGTTTTGAACTGCTCCACAGTATTTTCATTTACAAAATCTCTGTTGCCCAACAAAAACAATCAAATAAAAGACATCATTTGAGATGTAACCTGCTACTGGCCTCTAGAAAGCGCTACAAAATTAATATAATTATTTCTCAAAATCGCCTTCTTACAAAAATACAGAGATTTCTGAATCAACGACAAAAATTTTATCGATATTATATCACAGGTGACATGTCAAATGAGCTCAAATATCTGCATTCGGTTGTTGCGGCAGTCACACAAAACTATCCTTCCATCACTAAGATTGGCTGTAGACACTGGGAAATAAAACTCTCCTGCCTCCCTTCCCTTCGTTCCAAACTTCGTTACAAAATTTCCATTCAGCTCGAACACCTGAACCCTGTGATTCCATGAATCACAAACCATCAGATGTCCGTCTTTGTTAACCGACAAGTAACTAGGCCAATTGAACTCACCCTCCTGGTTCCCCTCCTTACCGAATTTAAACACAAAATTTCCCTCCAGATCAAACACTTTGATACAGTGTTCACCCCTGTCTGAGACAATAAAATATTGCTCCGTCTGGATACAGTGAAAGGGACGGGACAAAGAGCCTTGTCCGCCAAATTTACGTTTGAACTGCCCACGAGGGGAAAATATCTTAATAAATTTGTTACCTTTATCGGCCACAATAATATCACCGTTACTGGTGACAGATAAACCTAGAGGTACCTCAAGCTGGTGATCAGAGTTTCCTTTGTCACCAAACTTGCTTAGAAACTCACCATTCCCACTGAACACCTGGACCCTGTTGTTAAGATAGTCCGCCACTATAATGTTGCCATTGTTATCAAAAGCTATGCCTGAAGGGTATTCAAATTCACCCGGCGCAGGTCCCACTCCACCAAACGATCTTAAGTGGGTACCGTCACTACTGAATACCGATACCCTGTCATTACCCCACTCAGTTACTGCTATTTCATTTCGATTATTCACAGCCACCCCACATGGTACATTAAGTTTTCCAACAGACTGCCCGCGTTCTCCAAAAGAAAGCACAGACCAGAACCGTCTGATTTGGATCTGAACCACAAAAGAACTGCCATGAACATGTTCTCCTTCAAACCCAGTAATGGCTTTTCTCTTTATCTCTTTTTCTCTATATTTACTTGCTTTTCTCTTTATCCCGACCCCCTTAGTGGTTAACATGCTAAGTAGTTCTTTATGTTCAGTAAAATTAAACCGAGGGATGCGTTCAAGGTCAATTTTACCTTGGGCTTCTTGCTCCTGAAGAATCGTGTCAAATGTTTCATTATATCCCAGGATTTCAGCGCTGGAACTTCGTCTCAAAAAGTGTTTGGTTTCCTCGATGGCTTCGATGGCTTTGATGGCTTCGCCTTTTCTCAACGCGAAACACTCGAGCGATTCTTTCGCTTGATTATCAACTTCGCTAAAAGTGTCCTGCTTCCTCGCTTCAATGATTGCCATCATCTGATCTGCAGTCGCCTGCACTTTGCTTTTTACGTCAGCTACTTGCGCCTGAACATCAATGCTGCTTTGGTCGAGTTCGCTGATTTCATTTCTCTTTTCCTCTGCTTTCTTGTTGAGCGATTCTATCAGAGACTCCATTGTTAGCCTGTGTTCATTTGCTCCATCTTCCAGAAGCACTTTGGCTTGACCATCGTGAAGTGTTACAACACAAGCGTTGCAAATGGCAACTTTACAGTCCTTGCAAAATAACTTCAGCGCTTTGTTTTCGTGGCGTTTAGTTTGGAAAAACGCTGATCGCTTTAGCACGTCTTCAATGTCCTGATCTTGAAAGTCTTTTATCGCCAACACTCGATGTTCTTTATTTGTTTGGATAGAGTTGTGTGGCGAGATACACTCTTCACACCAGAACGCATAGCACTGGAAACAGTAGAAACAGTTGGCGCTTCTCTTGTCGCAGTTTCCACATTTCGCGCCACTTGTGTTGCCCTCTTTAACGGCCAAGATATCCAGGATGCTGTTTATTCTGAAGTTGGTGGGAAACTCGCAGGGATTTCCACTTTCCGGGATCCTAATTTCCTTGCGACATTGTGGACATGATATGACATCTTGTCTTGGACTCGTTCGATGAATCGCGTTTAGTCATTTAAGCCGGGATTTAAGACAGAAGCTGTGCAAGCAAGGCAGCTGTTTTGGCTTGGTAAGGGGGCACACACACACAGAACAGGATTCTTCATCCTGAAGATTATCGAGCAAAGTCTTGCTATCCATAATGAAGGACGCGAAGCGAAGGTTTGGAATTAAAAATAACGCAGTTAAGAGATCAAGGAAGTTTTGGTTGTTGACGGGATGTTATTTATTTTCTGACTTTTAATACCGGTATGGACCAATCACAGAGCGGTCATTGCAATGTTTTGACGTTACATTGTATTAAGAATGGTTTCAAAAATATCCTGAATTTCTGGGAATTGTTTATGCGACCAAGAGAGCATGACAAAATGTTTTCACATGAGATTGCCTATGGGCAATGTTTGAGAGATTTACTAATTTTCTGCCTCTGTTTTCCTTTACACTCGTGAGGCTTTATTCTTTAAAGTTGGCTTTCTTTTTGCCCCAGAGAGGGCGTAAATAAGACTTTAAGTCACCTGAGAGAAAGGTTTTAATTTCCAATATCACGCTGTCGAGACTCGGAATTAAATCAAGAAATTTAGAAATCCTAACTTCCTTTTTAGTCCCTACGGAAGCTCGTTTGACACAAACTTGTGGTTGAACGAAATGTTCATTTAATTAACTCCTAGCCTATGAAAAAAACCCTCCGGTGGGGAGTAGGGTGAAAAGAAAAGCCTCTCTCCGGCCGGCCTTCCTTCTCCACCCTTTAGTGTAGAAAAACTATTGCAATACTACATTGAATTGGCTTTGCAGGGCATGTTTATAACTGAAGGCTTATTTCATGGTAAGGGAAATATATTAGTTGTTCTACGATTTATTGCTGATTAGATCATTTACGGCATAAGATCCGGCGCTTTTATTTTCGTTACTGAAAAAAAAAATCCTAATTTTTACAATACTATATGTAAGATTTCACAAGCTCTTTTAATCTGCCGTGTCTTCTTTGATATTTCCTGATACATGAGATAAAAATCATACGTGTTTAAAACACAAACCGCAGCAAAATGATGAAATCATTTCAAATATCGCATTTTTCATTATTTTGGTCGTGTGTTTTTGATGCGAAGAATCAGAGGAGTTGTTCCAACTTTTAGGGGTTGAGGTGTCAAAATAAGATTTCTTCAAAAGGTAAGTCCTGCAGTTTCATCATGGGCAATAACAAACATGGGTTTCGACTAAATAAATATTACATTTATCTCACATAAAGTTGAATTACTCACAATGAAGTAGTCTTTAGTCTTTTCTGGTCGTTTCTCCCCATTTATTTCTTGTAGAGTAGCCCTAACATTCTTTATCGCCAGCATGCATTCGTTAAGTCTTGGTAACCGTGCTGTGTTTATTAAAATCCTAGGCGCGGCCGCTAAGCGCGCAAACGTTAACACCAAAAAGTGACTGGGTAGGAAGCGATTTAACCGTTGCTAGGAGATTAGAGCTACTGGCCAATCACTGAACCGAAAAGACAAAAGACATCGTTTTTCAAATTCGTCTGCACGCGGTAAGAGCACTGCAAACTCCTTCCACCCCTTGCTAGTAGCAATATGTGACAAAAAGATTACTCTCCCCGCATACACCTTATTCCAAAATGGCGGCTGCCTCAGACAATCTGGGTCAAGTAGCACGAGAGCGAGGCATCGAGGGCCACGATTCAATGTTTGCATGTTTACATGTGGTAGTATAGTCCGAAAACTGCCTCGAAACTGCTGTGTTCCCGGGTGTAAGAAAAAAGTTTACGAAGAGGATGGTGTTAAAATATCTTTTCATAAGTTCCCTGCAGACAGAGAACTGTTCAGGAAATGTTTAGTTGTCATCCGAAGAGATGTTGGCAACTGAAAGAGTTTAGAGTGACCGATCATACGAGGGTTTGCTCAAGACGCTTTAAATCGAGTGATTATCTCACATCACTGACAGGCCGTAAAAAAAAAATGTTAAAACCGACAGAGAGTGCCGTCTATATTTTTTTTGGAAGCAACGCTCTCCGGTAAAGAGGAAGTCCCCGAAGAAGAGAAGTCCTGTAAAGCGAAAAAACTTGGCGAAGGGGTCGGAAACAAGTACCGCGAACGCTGCAAATGCAAATATATATTCCTCCGCCCTGGAAACAAAAATCAAAATCCTGATTCTGTATATAACGAACACAGCAATCATCTCTGATGATAGAATTAGTCTTACCTTTTTACGAGCTGTGCCTTCGTTGACATTCCTTTGCAAGAGTCTCCGCTACATCTTAATTAATTTGCATTTGCATTGCATTAATTTAATTTTTATTAAGGATTTTTACAAACATTACGTACTTGACGTATTGCAGTCCGGTCTTCCCAGCTTAAGCGAGCGCCAACTCCAGCTTCTTCGGATGGCTTCAACATAGTATGAAATTCGTTGCAGTTCTGATACGGCAGTTACATGACTTGCACTTCTAATAAGATTAAAGAGATATAGATATTTATGGCAACAATCGCTATAATGTACACAAGAAAACAAAATCGAACACTTTCAAGCGCTCAACTGGAGTAAACGTATTTTAAACGATGGTATTTTTTCCAAACCTGGTATGAAGTTAGTTCGTGGTTCCATGGCAAGGTATTCAAAACAAACAGCGAAATATTCCGGTGAAACAGCTTCCAACTATAAACGAAATATTTCGAACTCGTAGCAACTCTTGGTTCCAGTTTATTTTCCGACACCTCTTCGTTACCAGACTTCTAGCGGCTTTTTAGACCCCCAGGAGCGGGCACCCTTTGCTTCCTTACATGGAGATGGTATGGAGGGGGAAGTGGGACAAAAATGTAATTGAATCGAATTTCATGCCATTGGACCATTAACGCCATGCCACCGAATCATACATCATTCTATCCGACAATATGCTTCATGTCATGGGATCGGACTTCATTTTATTGGATCATACGTCATTCTATCGGATTATACACTTCATGTCATTGGATCGGACTTCATTTTATTGGATCATAAGGACATGCTTGTTAGGGCAAAAAATATAAAGGCAGCGTTCATAAAAATGTACACTACATAACGCAGTAAGCCGTGCAGGCCTGTCATTTCTATTATCCTAATCATAAGTGAAATGAGATTATGGGATTGACGTAACTTTGGAAGGAGAGCTGCTTCAAACGTTCCCCCAAGCCTCACAACCAGCGAGCATAACCACTCCACCTTATACAAGCCATAATCAAGATCTGCATTGCAAGCCAGTTGATTCATAACATCAAGAAGTACCGTTTTCATGTTGCTTTCTATAAGTTCTTGTGCTGTTCGATGTTGACCCTGCAGGTGAGCCGCCATATTTGCTGTTACGTATCTGGAAAAGCAGTCTGGGAAACAAACTTTTTTCGATAAGACGCTGGCCCGATGGAATGACGTTTCTGATCCAATGACATGAAGTCCGATCCAATGACATGAAGCATATTGTCGGATAGAATGATGTATGATTCGGTGGCATGGCGTTAATGGTCCAATGGCATGAAACTCGATTCAATTACATTTTTGTCCCAATTCCCCCTCCTTAGAGATGGGCATAGTTTCTTCTTACGAGGTTCGCACCCGCGGGGGGGGGGGGGGGTACTCCCCGGAATTCTTGGTGGGGGTGTGCCACCCGGATCTTCAAATCCCGACCCTATTTCAGACCTAAACATGCCATTTTCTACACCCGTTTTCAGACCTGATATTTATGCATCAGTGCCGAACGGAAGTTGACGCAAGGAGTAAAAGTAAGCTGGAATGACATAGTTTATCTATTTCTTTTTCTCGCTATCAGTTAGTCGTTCCAGTTACGTACTGAGAAGAAACATATGTTTGTAAGCTTTCGTAAATGTTCCCCGCCCCAAAAACCCGACCCGATTTCAGACCGTAATTGTCAAAATCTATACCCTATTTCAGACCAAAACGGCTCAAAAACCATACCCTTTGGGGCGGCACATACCTATATACCTTATATAGGGGAGTACCCCCCGGGGGTTCGCATGATTGATCGAGTTTGGTTCGTACCCAGGGGGGATTGAGTTAACACTCGCGGGCTTAGTGGCCGCGCCTGGGATTTTAATAGGACGCACGGTTACCAAGACCGTAACGAATGCTGAATTTGTTTTGAGTCAAACGGCGCGTTGTTACTTGCTAATCAGGGCTATTCTACAAGAAATAAATAGGGAAAAACGACCAGGAAAGACTAAAGACTACTTTATTGTGAGTAATTCAACTATATTTGAGATAAATGTAATATTTATTTAGTCGAAACCCATGTTTCCTATTGCTCATGGTTTCATTTAGTGTGCGTACGCGTGGCTCGATCCTGAGACACACTCTTCCAAAACGTTTCAACGCAACCACTTCATTCAGTTGCCATATAAAAAGTATATCTAAACTTCTAAACAAACCATAAATGTTTTTTGTGAAAAGCCAGAAGATGACAAAAACTCGAAACTCTGAATTTTTCAGCTTCTACTCTCTTATAGGCGGTAGACAATGTGCCGAAAAACCTAGTGTAAATCCAACATTTTTTTTAAAACATGATGTTTTCGAGATGAGAAAAACAGAGAGATTTGACAGCGTATCAGTGTGGGCATGGCCTCTGAATCTGATACGAAGTAACTTTTTTAAAAATTTTTTATTAATTTTTTTAGTAATTTTTTTTACAAATTCTACAACGGTAGGGAAATCGACAAGAGGATACTTTGTCCTGCCTTTCTATTTTCGAGATGACAAAACGGAGGGAATTGAAAACATGGTAGTGTAGGCAAGGCATAAAAAGTAAGTCAACGTGTAAAAGCAAGATACAGTGGAACCTCGATTTAACGAACCTCTATTTAACGAAGTCCTCGATATAACGAACGATATTCTATGTCCCGGCCAAAGTTACAGTAAAATGTATGGAATAGAACCTCGATATAACGAACCTCGTTATAACGAATTCTTCGATATAACGAACATAATCCGGAAGCCCAAACGTAAAATTTACCTCGATATAACGAATTACAATGTCAACTGACACTTTTAAATCGCTACTCTGAAAGTGTCGTTTCTTTGTAAGCAAAAGCTGTGCGTCTGCTCAAAAGTGAAAATAATTGCTACTGAAAGCCACCATGCTTAATGAATTGCATCTCAAAACGTAGCACTTCTGGGTGACGAAAATTGCATTGAATTGCGTGAGAGAAGTCACCTGTTTTGCAAATCAATTATTAACTATGACCTCGATATAACGAACATTTTGGTCGTTTCTCCTCAAGTTCGTTATATCGAGGTTTTCGATATAACGAACCCTCGATTTAACGAACAAATTTGGCCGGTCCCCAGCGACTTCGTTAAATCGAGGTTCCACTGTATAACGTACTATGCGAAAATATGGTTCACCGCCGAGGATTCGAACCCCTGTCTCCTGCGTTCAAGGCAGACGTGATAACCTCTACACTTCAGGAGAAAAAAATGTGCCTGTATTGTTTTGCGAATTTTATTTGAAGGAACTTCAAACACAATTAGTTTATTTATTTTTGGTTTTATTTTACAAATTCGCTAATGGCGGGTAAATAGACAAGAGGACATTTAACAACAACAACAACAATTTATTTACAGATTCAGATTATATAAAGGGCTTGTCCCCGCGCAAATAGCCACAAAGCTAGTCGAGGCGGGACAAGATAAAAAAAAAACAGTAAATTACAAACATGCAGGAAAACGGAAAACTTAAATTTTACATAATAACGCAGATTTAGATAAGGCTATACATCAAAATTAAAGTAAATTATATGTAATTTTTTATTATCATTAATATTACAATAGAAAAGAGATGACATATTAGAAACCAGTTTTGTCTATTATCCCTTTCAGAGAAAGATGTAAAGTTCCCCGAGGAAAAACGGGAAAAAAAAGAATAAAGATCGGGTTAAAGTAAAGAAGGAGAGAAGAAGACGGCAGGGAAAGTAAGGGAAATCTTTGTTAAAGCGATGAAGTGATGCTAAAGGCAGTTTGGAACCCAGAAGATATTTATTTAGCTCACTGATGTATTTATTTCAAAAGCTCAGAAACTGCTCAAGTAAAACAACGGTAATATACATGAGTGAAATTACGATTGGTTTTGGTTCTGTTTCGTTGGTTAAGAAAGTGGCGCGAGTTTTGCCAACCAATCACTGAGCGCAATAAAGCAAAACTTGAACAAAGCAAACGCGGAATTACTTTTTGACACTCGGTTGAAAACCACCTACTATTGGAGGAACTTGCGGATTTCACTCTTTGGCAAACTTGGGAAGTCAAAAAGTTATCTCTATAAATCCCGGGTTTCTGCCAACTAAATATTGCCTTAGGGAGCCTTGGCAATATTTAGTTGGAAGTCGTCGGCTAAGTGTCAGACATCTTCTGTTTAGGCATCCTTCGGAGGCTTGAACGAAATGTTGGTTTTCTTAAGAAGACGCCAGGTTTCTCACACATGTTTATGATCATTTTAAAATACCTAGTGTCATTTGTGCGCTGTTACATGAAAAACTGCCCTTCATTTTGGCCAACTGGAATATAGTAATTCTTCTGACTTCGTTTTCGTGAACGATTTTGATGAGATGCTCAAGTGTATTAAGGCTTGACCAGCCTAATTGTTATGCAAATTTTTATTTGGAGCGGAAGCATTTGTCCAATCTCTGTCAAACTTGGCAAACAGGTTATTATCGGTGTCCTTATTAATTAATTTGCCAAAATTTTCTGTATCAGATTCTAGTCACATGACCTGAAAACGACTTCTAACGGTTAAAATCTTCACTCAAAAATGAGGAACTAAAAGCTACATTATATCAATCTTGTTTGTTGCTTACTCGATGAGCCCTTCTAAGGGCTTTATCATCCCGCCTTTTAATGATGTCCACATCTTAAGAGTAACGGTCAATTAAGGAAAGTGGGTCATGTGACATGATAAATGTCCAAATATCTTAAAAGATAAATAACGAGTACCACCTTAAAAGGCGGATTTAGGTTGGCACAGTTATACTGAACATTTTAATGGCAAACGTTTTCAAAATTTTGGAGTTTAAATGTTCCCCATTTTCAAAAACAAGTTATGTGACGTCATCAACCCGGGAATGTCACGTGACACTTAGGAAGACTTCCGTTTGGTCAAGAAAGTCAGGCAGTTTATGGAATGAATTTCCCCTATAGTGTAAATTCTTTTCTCTACGGAGAATAGTGGTTCCTTAAAATCTTTGCTGGGGGTCTTTGAAGGACAAATAACCAAGCCTTTAAGTACTTGAGTGAACTTCAATTATTATTTTCTTTATTCTAGGGAAGTGAGGCCAGACTCCAAGTACACGGGACGAACCTTTTGATTGGGAACTAAGCAAGGGATTCCCCCCACCTTAAATTCAGGCAAGGAAAATCAAACCAGTATTGAATGCGTGCGTTACGATAATCTGCTAGGAATTGAAATGGTCGTTCACATTACCGTAGATGTACATGGTCACATTTGACGTTGAAATAGTCTTCTCACGTGGACTAGTTATAACAAAAAGACCATCTTTATAATGAAAAACTGATGGAAACTTGCTATGCCTGAACGTTAACGAGAAGGACGAAGCTTGTTTGGCAAAAGGTGTGTTACGAAAACTTCAAAATACAATGATGATAACTTGCTAGGCCTTGCCGTTGCGAACCAAGTTGCAGGCGACATTGAACGAGTTGCACCCCGTCTGAAATTTATCTTGCCATGGAACATTGCTTTGCAAGTAACAGGAAGAAGAGAATGTTCATCTTCTTTTCACAACAGTATGAGACTCAAAAAAATATGTCTCAATTCGTCAGTGGTTCTGCTTCCTTGTTCATATCCAGATGTTTTAGAAACCCCCAGTTGTTGGTGGGGCTGCCAGGCCAACAAGGTCTAACAATCCTAGTTGCTTTCTTATACCTGGATATTGGGCACGGCTGCTTTCATGTAAGGCTACTAGAAGAGGCTCCTGAAGAGATTTGTCCTTTTTGCAATAAAAAAATGGGAATTGACATAATGGGAATGGGATGTGATCACTGGAACTGAGAAAAGTCACCTTGAATCCGGGAATGGGAACATCTTTTCTCTCTTGCTGCTGTAGATGGATCAGTAAGGATAGCGATAACAAGGTGCTTGCAAAGTTTCAGGGAGATTGATTGCTTGATGTAAAACGTAATTATTGCGGCTTCGTGAAACGCAGAAATCATTAGTACGCATTGCAGAACTGTTTTTTTATTTATTTATTTATTATATTTTTTTGAAAATAGCACTCACGGCTAGGCTACTAAGTCATACAAACATGGCGAAAACGTTTGCGGAAGTAGCACTGATGTCCAGTTCGGTTTCTTGTCCCAAATCTTATGAACAAATGAAAGCAAAATTATTTTCTCAACCATGGAGGGCAAGCAACTTGATTCTCTTGGTTGAGGGCAGAAGATTTCATTTTCATAGGGACGTGCTGATCGTTTGTTCGCCGGTGTTCGAAGCCATGCTGTCATCTGACTTTAAAGCTAGAGAAGTCTGCGAATGAAATCCCTCTTCCAGACAAGGTAGCGGACGAAGTGGAGCAACTTCTAGAAGCCATTTATCCAGACAGGAAGTTTTCTGTCACCAAAGAAAACTGCTTTCTTTTACTTCGGCTGTCTACTGAATATCAAATGGATCTACTGAAGTCAGAATGTGAAAATTATGTGAATGCTTGGTGCGAGAAAGATATGAACATAGATGAAGCTATGAAAGTGATAGTTTTAAGTCAGACATATCCATTGGGGGAACAAACTGTTCAGGGCTGTATGAAAAGCTTTGTATCTGATAAGGAACTGCTGTGGGAGGAATTACAGAAGCACAGGATGTTTTCACATCTTGATCCAAAGAACGTGCAGCGGATTACAGAGGAAAGAGTGAAGTACTTGGAGAATCCGCTCAGGCTGAAACGGAAAGAGATGCCGAGCCACCAAACGGTTCGTTTCGGTGAGGTTATGCCAATGTTCGCAAGCTCCTTATCGCCTCACTAATCAAACTCGTTTCCCTTTGCAGAGTTGGATATTTACCCAGTCCGTGTTGTTCGGTCGCCTAACAGGTCAACGCCGAGAGCTCAGTTAATAACGCTAGAACACATAACTTAGAGATAACTAAGTTCAAGCCTAAAATAAAGAGACTTATAGCAACTTTAATAACTAAAGAGTTTTAGTTCATCGCTCTACTTTGTATTTGTTTCAAGAAAGCGTTCCCGTGTTAGATGACAAGGTAAAGATTGGTGACAATTTAGTGAACATTTGTCTTTGCTTTGCTTGGTTAGATTTTAGATTTTCTTCTACTCGAGAGAAGACTTATAAAGCAATCTCAAATTTAGTGTTCACATAGCGAATTGTAAAACTTTGTAAACACAACTGATTTATTTACGGTTGAACTCGACTTTGGGCAATGAAGGCAGGTTTATTATCTTCAGACGGACATATCAACAAGTCAAAATCCAAGATCGACAAATCGCCGGTTTTGAAATTTAACGCCAAAACGTTTAACGACAAAGCGTTGCGGCGAATTCAGCGAATTCTACTGGAAGTTACGAAACAGAGACGATCAAAAGTGGCCAAATAGAATTTTGCTGAGAGCCGTGCATAGTTACCAGGTTAATACATTTATCAACTATTTAAGGTTATTCATTGTAATTATAAGCCGGAAGATTTTCCGGCTTGATAGATAAAGCGGTCTTTCAGCTATTTATCTCTGAGCATGTCGAAAGTTTGTCGCTTTTCTCTGCTATACACGTTACACTGAAACTGGCTATCAGTAGGGGCTACATTCGAGAAGACATTAACATACTAATTAATCGGTCTGGACCAAATGTTACTAGCTTCGCGCTTTATTCGTCGCATTAACTATTAGGCGTCTTTTCTGGAGAGAAAAGAAACTTTTACGCGGAACCTTATAAAAACTTATAAGACGCAATGTAACTTGTGAGACAGTAATGATTCCATTGCCAAATTAATATTGCGAGTAGATTTTAGTCTATGACCTGAAGACCCTCTAGTTGCAGTTGATTGCTCATCTTTATCCTTGAACGGCCTCAGTGCACATAGTTAATGAGGAGAATATTTACATGTAAATAAGAAAGAAAACCTTAGAAGCAATTTGCATGGCGTGCAATAATCGACTCAAACCACAACGAATTTTTGTATCAAAACAAAGGAAGTTTATTAAGCATCTTAAATCCAGTGCTGAGGAGCATGCTTTCCCAAAGGTAATTCTTGTTTCTATCCACCAGTGTTTTCGTTTGAGGCCGGAGACCCTACGTAACGTTCGGTTGCTTCCTTTGTGTTATCCGTTACGTATAATTTAGCCTTTAGTTTAATAAGGACCTTGACAAACAGACTGGCAGTTTAAATAGTTGAGAGTTTTGAAGTCACAAGACACTTAGCCTGCGAGCAAGCTTTCACCCCCGAGAGAGCTTGCTCGCGGGCTACAAGACACAAGATTTACGTACACAATCCATCATGACAGAGCTATAACCCAGGCCTAGAAAACTGCTCAGTCTCTGGTCTCAGGAACGCTGAAAACAGCGTTTCGGTGGTTATAATTTCAAACAGTTTTTCTGGAGCATACCCCAGACCCCCCCCCCCCCCCCCCCCTTGAAGCTCAGTCGCTTCACGCCCCATAGCCTGAAAGTACCCGTCCAGTGCTTTTCTGGATAGATCCGGCACTCTCCAACGCTACCGAAAACTCTGATCGATCTTGCATTTTGTACCCGGTCACGATTTGTATAAAATGACTCAAACCGGCGCTACAAAATCCAGATTTGACATCAAATAAAACACAGCAAATGCTGATTATTGGTTTTCTCAACCATTCATACTGTTCGAAACCGATAAGCAAATTGCCGCTCAAAACTAATAGAATTGATTGCATATCTATACCTGAAGTTACTATGCCAGTAAAGACCAGGAAAGTATTGTAAGGCAAATGCCGCACTAGCCTCCCACACAGACGTCCTTAGGGGTTCGTCACGCGTTTCCTTCCCCACGAACGTTCGAGGGGAAGGAAAAGCGTGACGAACCCCTAAGGACGTCTGCGTGGGAGGCTAATGCCGCACGTGACGCATTTCCTTTCTGCAATCTTGAAATTAAACAACATACACCTCGAAGACGTGCCGTGAGCTACTTTAGAATAGACGGCAAAACAAGCTACAAACCAGACACCTCTTTGAAGATATGGAACAAAGCAAATGGTAACTCCCAGATATTGTGCCTTAGTCTTGAGCGCAAAACCAATTTCCTCATCTGGAAAACTTTCAACTTAACCTCATCATCGTAAATGCAAACCTAATTCATGCCATATGAGGGGTATGAAGGCCTGGGCGTTGGTATTTAACTTTTTGTCCGGGGTAGGGGTGAAACCTTATCTTTCACAATCTCTTATGATTTTACAGTCCAAAATCCAGAAACTTTTTGTTTTTGCAAGAAATGTTTATAGGTTTGAGCACCCATCCAACGTTTGCGAAGAACGCTTTTAAGCTAGGTAACATTCTTCATCCAAACGTCTCTTGGGTATGCAAACGCTTAGCCCAAAGGCGCGCACAATTCCAAGTAATATCAAAACATCACTCGTACATATCAATTTACAAATTGTGCTCGAGGTTGTGGGATTTCCTTTACTAATTTTGTGTTGGAGGAGGGTTGATTTGTGCAAACATAACTTCGAAAAACTTTGGAATTTTCTCTTAGCGCAACGAAAGCCCTTCGACTCCTGAAACCTCAAAACGAGTCTTTATCTCGCGCACTCTGCGTCATATCAAGTCCTATTGTGATGTCACAATTCAGTTTGCTCTTTTTCGCCGAACAGATCAGCTGTCTCTTTCGTGTGAAAAGCAAAAAATTTTCATTTTATTAGGGAGAACGTGTTGGTATTGATTACCGCGATTGCAATTTCTTTCTGCTATCAGATTACACTCTTAAAGCGAAACGAGAAGGTGAGATACGTTCATGGTTTTTTTTATGACTTCCATCCCAGAACATATCTTTTATTTTAATTTTTATTTCATAGAAGCTTCTTTTGAATTCATATCAAGAGATTTTACTTTTCTTACCAAATCATGCTCCGGCGTTTTCATCATTTGTATATCAAAGGGAAAAGAAAAAAAGCCTGATTCTTTAACGACAAGAATTTATTTTTCTTCCCGAAAACCAAACAACTTTCGGTTGCCATGGTAGTTCCAAAGGGTGTTCCTTGCGCGCTTTTTAGCGCGCACTTAGACGGTTAAGTCGAAATTCGTTTACGTTAAGTTTCGACAAGTTTAAGTTTTTTTTGGTTAAAAATGATTTTGCCTTCTGAGTGATGAAACTATTACAAATAGTATTGTTTGGTATTGCCTATTTTCAATTTAGTTCAGACAAAATAGCGACTTATATAATTAAGAGCCACTGTCTGTAAATATCGAGAATCCGGCGTCAGTCGTGAAATTTTCAATTTCTTTATATTTTGCCCAAATAACCTCTATAGTGAGTTATTTTCGAAAATACTATTCAAAGGACCTGAAGCGCTTTAGTTTTTTCAAAATCTAAGAAAGTTCGAAAAACGCCATTTTGGCCTTCCGGCGGCGTCGAAACTACAATTAAATTATGCATTTTCTTTTCGCTCGTTCAGATCAACGCAATAACATCTATCGATGTACTTTGGTTCACTCATAACAGAACTCTTGATCTCCCTGAATCACTAAATTATTTTGAGAAAGCTGTTGAAAACTGCTTGTTTTTGGCTGTTACAATTACCCTTATTACAGCGCTTTAGCGGATAAGGTAATTTTAGCTAACTTTAACAGCAACAAAAGCCCACTGGTACATGTAATTTGAAGTTGAAACTAGCATGGCCTTAAAGCCCATTCTTTATAGTTTGTTGTGTAAAAATTGCTAAGGCGGCCCGACAAAAGTGTCCTGTCGAGAGACGGAAACGTGAAGTGTACTTTCTGGAATTTCGACCCTTCACGAAGCGAACAAGAAGCATCCCGATTCCGAACAGAACCGCACATTGTAAAATCTACCGATGGAAACCTGTTTCGAAATCCTGGATGCATCAAAACAGTCTTGTACTCAAAGCTACAATCCTTTTTGATTGAAAATATTATTATGTTAACACTTGTGGAAAACAGGAGACGTGTAGTTCAAGCCGTGAAATATGTAATTTAACGCCGCGCCGAGCAGATATCTACAGTACCACGCACGTGTACATGACGCAAGATTGCTCAGTTTCGTTCCGCTATTATTTTACCGTTAAAACTAAAAAGAAGATCCTAAATATCATGCATGTTGTCGTCTTCCTTCTTTCATTCTTATCTCAAGATTTTTAAGCTCTGAAGGGAACACGCTACACGCCAAAAAAAACCAAAACAAAACAAAACAAACAAACAGGGCGATCAAATTCCAAGACAAATGCAAATACGGTAGCTACAAATCCAGGCCCGATAAATTTAGTATTCAGTTGATTAACGCACATTTATTTTATATTCCAGTGATAAGGCATAATGTACATCATATGATTTCGTAAACAAAGTAAAACAAACTTTCAGCAATGTCAAAGTACCGTGGGAAAGCAACTGTTAACAAGCTTTTTAAATTTATTTGTAGTTGGAAACAAAACAATGTCAACCTCACCGGTCTTTTGGCAATCCTTGAGAAAATTAGTGAATCCCTTGCTTCTATTGCTATGTATGACAAACTTGCTCCTATGTGTAAAGTTAGAAAACCGGTAGACTTGTTTCCACCAAAGGCTGTAAGTTTACACTGGAGTATTGCAATTACCTTCCGTCAAGTACCAAAGTTACTTTTATAGTTGACCAATCACGCCATATGGTCCAGATTTCTCCCTCTACAAAACGTTCCAGAACGTCGTTTGTGGCCGGATTTTGAAGTAGTTTTGTTGGGCTGTCCCAATAACTCCCAATAACTTTTGTCCTCTGGGAAGCTTGCAAACGGGCACTGTTGTGGCCTTGTCGGGAACGGTGTGTAAATATTCGACTTGGTGCCTGTGCGGCTCCAGCAACTGTGGAATGCGTGACAGTCTATCGCGCGGTGTAAAAAGGACTTCCAAGGGTATCTCGCGGACAGTTAACGACGATTGTGGAGAGGACAGTGAATCAAAATTGCTGCTTTCCCAAGCAGGTAAGATGTCAAATAATTGCAAGGTTCAGATTACACATTGTCACGGTTTTTAGGGCTCAGATCAGTGGAGGCGCCCGTTGGGAGTTGGGGGGAGTGGGGGTATGGGTGGGCATTGGAACAAGAAGGTGGAAAAACTCGCGCACATTGAGTCAAAGGAAAAATTTCAACAAGGCTCCTGCTAAGGCCTTGTTTTCTTTGGTTCCTGTGTTTAAATGCAAATGGTCCTTTCAGGACCTAAAAAAAACACTTATTCCCAAAACTAAAGTTGAAAAACAAATTCAGCTGCTCAGAAGCATCAGCATCAGGCCCGGCCCTTACCCTCCGCGAAAAACAAACAAACAAACAAACAAAAAATGGTAAGAAGAGAAAACGGTTGGTCCCTTGGAAGATTACAACTCCCTCTCTTGCTCTGAGTGTGTAGTCCTTTGTAGACAACTGTTTCGGGCTCATCAGCATGGCATAGCCATCGGGCATCCATCGAACGAGCCGAAACGTCAGGCTTGGCTGGACATGAAAAAAGATGAAAAAGGAGCACAGCTCGTCGTCATTATCATGTAGGTAGTTATACCGGAAATTTGGTTTGAATATGGCCCGGGTTCGATTCTAGTGCTCAGTTTCATAAGAGGGCTTAGTTAATGGTTGGTTCTCGTCCTTGCTTGGAGAGATTTCTCTCCGATTACTCCGATTTTCCCCTCTCCTCAAAAATCAAATTGAATTCCAATCTACTAATAATTATAGGGAATCACTTTATCATGCGCCTCTGGCTCGGGAGATTGCGCAAGTAATCCCTATGATTTTGACATTAAATAAATTACTTCACTTTAAATTTAAAGTTACAAACTAAAAAAAAGGAGTGTATCGTGCTCGCTCATATTTAAATCATCATCATCATCATCATCATCATCATCATCATCATCATCATCATTTTCATTTCAGAGCAAGGGCTATAACTCTGAAAGCTATAATCAAGCTGGAATCCTGCTAGCTAGAAGTTCTAATCATCCAAGGGACCGACCGCTCTCTCCTCTTACCTTTTTCTTTTCGGGCGCGTGCACGGACGATTTTTTTTACCAATTGGATTTTTTAAAATTTTCTCTTAGAAATAATTTTATTTTAATTTGTAGGTCCTAAAAGAACCATTTGCATTTAAACACAGGAGCCAAACAAAACAAGGCCTTAGCAGCAGCCTTGTTGAAAAATTTCCTGTGATTTTTTTTTTCCACTTTCCAGTTCAATTGTCCACCCCCTACACCCTCCCAACGCGCAACGCGCGCGGCTCCACTGATTTGAGCGCTAAGAACCGTGACAATGTGTACTGTGAAGTTTATAATCATTTGACACCTTACCTGCTTGGGAAAGCAGCAATTTTGATTCACTGTCCACTCCACAATCGTCGCTAACTGTCCTTTCTTGGCAAAATGCGAGATGCCCTTGAACGCCCGATAGACTGTCACGCATTCCACAGTTGCTGGAGCCGCACAGGCACCAAGTCGAATATTTACACACCGTTCCCGACAAGGCCATAACAGTGCCCGTTTGCAAGCTTCCCAGAGGACAAAAGTTATTGGGACAGGCCAACAAAACTACTTCAAAATCTGGCCACAAACGACGTTCTGGAACGTTTTGTAGAGGGAGAAATCTGGACCATATGGCGTGATTGGTCAACTATAAAAGTAACTTTTGTACTTGACGGAAGGTAATTGCAATACTCCAGTGTACATTCACAGCCTTTGGAGGAAACAAGTCTACCGGTTTTCTAACTTTACATATAGGAGCAAGTTTGTCATACATAGCAATAGAAGCAAGAGATTCACTAATTTTCTCAAGGATTGCCAAAAGACCGGTGAGGTTGACATTGTTTTGTTTCCAACTACAAATTAATTTAAAAAGCTTGTTAACAGTTGCTTTCCCACGGTACTTTGACATTGCTGAAAGTTTGTTTTTACTTTGTTTACGAAATCATTTGATGTATATTATGCCTTATCACTGGAATATAAAATAAATGTGCGTTAATCAACTGAATACTAAATTTATCGGGCCTGGATTTGTAGCTACCGTATTTGCATTTGTCTTGGAATTTGATCGCCCTGTTTGTTTGTTTGTTTTTTTTTTTTTTGGCGTGTAGCGTGTTCCCTTCAGAGCTTAAAAATCTCGAGATAAGAATGAACGAAGGAAGACGACAATATGCATGATATTGAGGATCTTCTCTTTATTTTTTGACGGTAAAATAATAGCGGAACGAAATAGCAATCTTGCGTCATGTACACGTGCGTGGTACTGTAGATATCTGCTCGGCGCGGCGTTAAATTACATATTTCACGGCTTGAACTACACGTCTCCTGTTTTCCACAAGTGTTAAAATAATAATGTTTTCAATCCAAAGGGATTGTAGCTTTGAGTACAAGACTGTTTTGATGCATCCAGGATTTCGAAACAGGTTTCCATCGGTAGATTTTACAATGTGCGGTTCTGTTCGGAATCGGGATGCTTCTTGTTCGCTTCGTGAAAGGTCGAAATTCCAGAAAGTACACTTCACGTTTCCGTCTCTCGACAGGACACTTTTGTCGGGCCGCCTTAGCAATTTTTACACAACAAACTATAAAGAATGGGCTTTAAGGCCATGCTAGTTTCAACTTCAAATTACATGTACCAGTGGGCTTTTGTTGCTGTTAAAGTTAGCTAAAATTACCTTATCCGCTAAAGCGCTGTAATAAGGGTAATTGTAACAGCCAAAAACAAGCAGTTTTCAACAGCTTTCTCAAAATAATTTAGTGATTCAGGGAGATCAAGAGTTCTGTTATGAGTGAACCAAAGTACATCGATAGATGTTATTGCGTTGATCTGAACGAGCGAAAAGAAAATGCATAATTTTATTGTAGTTTCGACGCCGCCGGAAGGCCAAAATGGCGTTTTTCGAACTTTCTTAGATTTTGAAAAAACTAAAGCGCTTCAGGTCCTTTGAATAGTATTTTCGAAAATAACTCACTATAGAGGTTATTTGGGCAAAATATGAGGAAATTGAAAATTTCACGACTGACGCCGGATTCTCGATATTTACAGACAGTGGCTCTTAATATTTGAAGCACTGTGCATTACATGGCAGTCATAAACTCGGACCTTCAAAAATCAGCGATTACGGGGAATTATATCGTCATTTACTCAATTTTTCTCGCATCACTTCGACGTATTTCAGAAAAGTGTGTCAGTTAAGGCTATAATAGCACACATTTTTCAACAAGGCGTGAGCGAGTGAGCTGGTGTGAGAGTTGGCAGGTATACCAAGGCTGTAATCACTTTATGTGAACGATTTCTCCGACGACACTATAACACGAGCCGAGTCACATCTATACGTGGAGGACACAACTGCCTTTGTAATTGGTGATAGTACTGACGATGTAGTATTAAACCTCGATGGACTTAGCTTTTTGAAGAAGTCTACTCTTGGTGCGAGCTCAACAAGCTAACTTTACACACTACAAAATCTGAAGCGATGATCATGCAAAGAAATGGATTTGTGAACCCCTTGTTACCAGTTATGTGCGGAAACTAAACTTAGCGTGGACAAAAAAAATTATTGGTTGTTATCAGGTATAGACAACAGATTTTGCCGAAAAAGCTGAATGCATTGGAAGACAGTGTGTACTGTATTCCTACATTATGGCTGTATTTATGACGTGTTACTGCGTTTGGGCTACCACTGATCAGACAGGCGGGGGTGTGGGTGGGGAGGGATGGGGAGGTCTGTTCCTCGGTAAGGGAACTAAGACTATTCACTTTGCTCGATCACACCGAGAAAGTGAAAGTTAAAGAAAATCTGGGAGGCGTACAAATGCGTCCAAAATTCGGCCGCTTATCAAGCCTTATAAGCCTGTTGTATTGCTTTTTTGACGTTCTCGTCAGTCTCGTTGCCGTCGCCAGGCGACCTAGGAATCTGGGTACGAAATTAACCGCGCTAACGATCTGTCAAAATTATGGCGGAAGCGGTCCCTGCTTTAGGCGATGAAATGGAGTCGAAAACACCATTTTCTCAGCCGTGGAGATCAAGTAACTTGGTTCTTGTGGTTGAAGGTAAAAAATTTCATGTTCATCGAGACGTGCTCATCGTTTGCTCGCCAGTGTTCGAAGCCATGCTGCCATCGGATTTCAAAGAGAAGTCCACGCTTGAAATTCCCCTACCAGAAAAGAAGGCGGAGGAGATCGAACAACTCCTAAAAGCTATTTACCCCGATAGGGAGTTTAGGATCACAAAGGACAACTGCTTCTTCCTCCTTACGCTTTCGTTTGAATATCAAATCGATGTGCTGAGGGCGCGTTGTGAGACTTTTATTTGCACTTGGTACAAGAAGGACATGACGGCAGACGAAGCTATGGAACTAATAATCTTAAGTCAAAAGTATCCGTTGAACGACAAAACAGTTCAAGGCTGTATGAAAAGATTTGTGTCCCAGGAAAAAACATCTTGGAAAGACCGTAAGAAACACAGGCTGTTCCCTGAGGTTGGGCCCGTGAATGCCCAGCGGATTGCAGAAGAAAAAGGTAGGTACTTCATATATTGGAATTACGGTAACCGAGTGACAAGGTAACAGAGTAACAGGGTAACAGAGTAATAATTAACAAATAATTATTATTATCCCGCAAGCACACATTGGATACGAGATGATAGACAGCCATCAAGGCGAGTAACGCTGATCATCACGTCAATCATCACCTTGATTAGGTTGATAAAAGCGACTTAGGCAACACAGTAACCAATGACAAAATGTAAAAGTAAATATTACATGCCACAATAAGTAGAATACGGGATAAAAAATTGAGTTGGGTGGTCGTTTCCCGAAAACAGAAAACAAAAGAATATGTCAAGCTCCTGGCCTAAAAAGTGGTCGCGGTCCCTTAAGAAATTTGAATGGTGGTCAACTTCGAGAGAGCTTTTGAAACAGTATTTAACTCAGAAACAAAAGGGTTGTTTCCAAAGTGGTCGCTTACTGGAGGTGGTCGCTTACAAGAAGTGGTCGCTATGAGAAAGTTGACTGTAGTCTCCTAGACAGCTGTTATTTGGCTTGTCACGCAATGCTCCTCCTCAAGCATTGAGTGACAAGCCAAACAGCTGTGTAGGAGGACTGTGTATGTTGCCCCTTATAGTGGTAGTATGAAAAGAAATAATGTCATCTATCATTTTGTTTGTTGTTTGTCAGTATATCTTTTATGTACTGATTCATTGTTTTTTATTATAATTTTATTTCAGAATATTCTTGCTCCTGCACTGTTTGCTGGTGTTGTTGTGGACAAACATCCAAAGGTTAATTTGATCCTGGTTTAACAAAGTACTTATCTTTTGCAGCATTTCAATGACCATACATTGTGTAATTCTGTTTTTTAACTCTTTGTAGCTTAAATTGGTTAACTATTTTAGAAGTATAATGAGAGTGGAATTATTAACCTCAACTCTTAAATTCAAAGAATTAGCCTATCACCTTGCCTGAATATTCTCTGTTTTAATTGAATCAAAATAAATTAACAAAGCAATGGATTCTCTTCTGTCTCAGCCTGTCAGTTTGAATAGTTTCAGGCAAGCTTAATATAGAGCTAAGAGCTATCTATAATAGATAAATAAATAAATAAATAAATAAATAAATAAATAAATAAATAAATAAATAAATAAATAAATAAACAGAACCAAGTATTTAAGGACAAAACAGTTCAATTATTTTCAAGACAATGAAATGATCAGCTGACAATAAAACATAATTATACATGTACTTGTATGTACTTTTGAAGGTGACTTCACTAAGTACTCTGTTACTTGGCAAATTTCGGCAAGGTTGAGAGACAGAGATCTTCTTGTAATTACATGATGAATTTCAGCCTGGGTGCAAAAGAATTGTGTGGGGCATGGTTGTCCTGCGATGAACCCTTTTTTCATTGAAAATATAATTTTGCCTGCCTAAGTGCACTTTGCACTTTGCACTTTTAACAAATTACCCAAACTACTACCTAGAAATGTAGAGAGAAAGAGTTTAGAATTTCTTAGTAGTGTTTCAGCAGGCAAGATCAAGAAATATTAGTTGTGTCAAATTGAGTTGGGAACTTAAATCATCTTACACTCATGTTACTTATCTTTAATTTTATGGGAACACTGAATGTTCCTCACGGTTTTTGGCCACAATAATCTCTTTTCGTTTGAAAAATGCATATTTTCTCTCCGCTGTGACATTAATTTTACTAAGATGGTTAAAAGTGAAGCACTTTATTTCCAAAAATGATTCTTTAACTGATTGGAATGGTCTTGCTCTATTTGGGCATGCACACTAAGCAGGGCAAAAAGCCTTCCTGGTTTAACCACAGTATACTCTTCTCCTTTTAGAGTAACAGTATGGAACATTGCCAAGGCCTTATCAGCTGTTTAGTGTAAAGCCTTTATTTAACAAAGGTAGTACTTACTAGTTAAAGGGTAATAAAATAGTGCTTTTGAACTTTGAGTATAAAGGGTACTGCAAAGAGCCTGTGATACCCCTTTGATGTATCGTACAGCCACGGTGGATTGTATTGTAGACGTTGATTTTCACAAATGAATATGATAATCCCACGGAAACAACAACTGTTAGTATAATTACTCAGGTGATTATAGAGATTCTGTTGATCTGATTGGTCGAGGATTGCGTCATATCCTGCTATAATCACCTCGCGCGAGGTGATTATAGCGGGAGCACTAACTTTCAAAATGGCCGCTTAGCTATTTGTTGACATTTCTGAAAAAGAAGTAAATAGGATGAAAGAAAATGCAATTCCGAAAGGCACTAAAGATGCAGCTAAGTCCGAGGTGATACTTTTCGAAGGCAAGAGATGAAAATTTTGCTAATTGTGATTAAAAAAAACCCTTGTAAATTGCATGTTGTCGATCTCGATGACTTAAAATGAAGACAACAAATTAAGTTAAATTCGAGCAAGATTTTCTTTATTAACAGAATGATTTCACAAAGAAAACGAGTTTAAGACAAAATTTGAAAGCATGGAAGTAAGCAAGATGAATAAATGTCTCTGTAAGTTTTACGTTTCAGTGACGAGAAAAGAAAACAGTTTTTATAATCTGAAAACTAGCTTGTTGTCGGTTCGAGCGGCTCTCGACCACCATCTAAAGTCACCGCCTCACAACAAAATATTTTCATCTGCGACAACCGTGTACTTGTTTAGTGAAGCCAACAAATGACTTAATTCCTACCTGAAGCAGCTTATCTCCGAGGGCAATTTATAAACGTCCGTTAACCGGCGAAGCCATCATGTCAACAAGAAATTGTGCAATAAAATGCTATCGCTAACACATCCAGGCTCGAGTTTTACGCCAAACAGCCTGGTTCCGCTGTGGTTCATCTCCATCTATTTTGGTAAACGGGTCGGAGAAACCCAACATTCATTCACAGAAGTCAGTGCTTCGTCTCAATGAAGCGGCAGTTAAAGAATACTGACATTCTGCTTGAGGCCGTGTGCAGTTTATCGATTGCGCATGTGATTTCGATTGAGCATGTGATCGGCAGACTGCGCGTCTCTGTTCATTGACGCGTGACGATTTGAAACAAACAAACAAAATCGACATTTTTCGGACGGTACTTGTTTTTCTCTGATAATCACCTGAGTAATTATACTAAAACAATTATTCGCCTTATTTACTTCGCCTTCGGCGAATAATTGTTAAATAGTACAGCATCAGTCACTACCAGCAGTGCCAAGTCCCCACCCCCCACCCCCCAGCCGGGTATTGATGAGACATTTTTCCTCAGTGTACGTCCTAGGTGTTGGGCATTTGTTCACACCAGAGCCGGGTGGGCTCAGTCACATGAGACATAATTCATAGAAGCATAAATGTGACAGTATTTTGGGATTGTAGAGGCCTTCATGGAATTAGTTGTCTAAAGCGAATGTTGTTAAATTGAAACATTTTCTGTTTGATTTCACACACTTTCGACCAGCACTTTTTGAAAATAATTATGTTCCTGTTGTTTCAGTTTAATTTCAAAAGGGAAATGCATTAAGTATTAATAAAATTGCTAGGCCTTCACTAGCAAGCTTGTGTTGCAATCAAGTACTGATTACTGGCTGATAAGTTGTTTTTTTTTTGCATTTCTTCTTATGCTCGTGGTTCCTTCTTTTATGTCAAAAGATTGAAGTCCAAATGCAGAAATAAAAGTTTCATTCCCACTCCCGAACTGGACAGCGTCAACCATAATTACACATCACACACATTTAAAAACAAAGGTAACATTTATTTACACCTCACTACATGAAATATTACAAATGTACTTGCAAGTAAATAAAAAGTGAACTCACTTGAAAATATATTGTGGAACAGATTTATTTACAAGCCCTTGCTTCACCCTACAATGTACTAATTTTCTTAAGCCGCCTGTTTAACAGGATTCAGCTGCTTAAACAGTTTTATAAGAGAAAGTGGATTTAAGGAATAATCTCGGCCTTTTGAGCCCTTAAAAAAAACATTCAATTAACAAAAACATAACAAAAACATAACTGTTTCGTAATACAGTAGTAATATTTATACAATGAACTGTGTAAAACTCGCGTTTTGATTGGTCTAGAGGAGTGTGTGATTAGAGTATAGACGCACGATTGACGTCATCGGGTGGTGTGACCAGCGCACGTGATCAGAGTCTAGAGTCCAGCCAGAGTGACTGGTCAACAAAGTTTTGCAAAATGTTTTTGCGAGTAGCGGAAAAACACAGGCAAATTTTCGCAGGAAAGGAAAACTGTCCGATAAAATATTGGACAAAGACCGTTGAGAGTGACCTCAGCCAGGTTAAAGAAAAATAGAACTTTGTTGTGACGTGAAAAGGAAGCAAATATTTGTCGAAATATGTCGCCGATAGAAATCCGGTAATGGCGAGTAATCGATTACAAATCGCAGTGAAGCGACTTACATGCTGTAATATTTTGGGGTCACGATTTCCTTCTGGAATAAAGGTTAGTTTTGAAATATTTTTAGTGAAATTCTTTCGGGTTATACTCTAATTTAAAAGATCACAATTGCATGTGTGTAGTAGTCTAAAACTGAGTTTGCTGGAAAGTTTTTGACTCAGCTCAGGCAAAGCGATGCTCGCTGACGAAATGTGTTGAAATGTCTTGGTTATTGCATAAAACAAATAGATTCCATTTTGCCGTGGGTCTGTACTCTGATAACGCACAGAGGACGTCAAAACGTGGTGAGAACATCAGTCACGCTACTCGCCTGCGGCTCGTAGCGTACTTCTTTGTTCTCACCACGTTTTGACGTCATCTGTGCGTTATCAGAGTACAGACGCACGGCAAAATGGAATCTATTTGTTAAATAATGTAGATGTAGTAGACTGCGATAAATGTCATGTAACATATTGTTTTAAACTGCTCCACAACACATTCATTTACAAAATCTCTCCAAGAAAAACAATCAAATAAAAGACATCACTTGAGATGTAACCTGCTACTGACCTCTACGAAACGCTACAAATATCTGTAACTATTTCTTCTTACAAAAATTCAGAAATTTCTGAATCAACAATGAGTATTTTGTCGATATTTTATCACAGGTGAGTAATCATATGAGCTCAAATATCTGGATTCGGCTGTTGTTAGTCTCAGACACAACTATCCTTCCATCACTAAGATTTGCTGTAGACACTGGCAAATTTAACTCTCCACTGCCACTGCCTTTTCTTCCAAACTTTGTTACAAACTTTCCGCTCAGCTCGAAGACCTGAACCCTGTGATTCCCTGAATCACAAACCGTCAGATGTCCGTCCCTGTTAACCGACAAGTAACCGGGAAAATTGAACTCACCCTCCTTGTTCCCCTCCTTACCGAATTTAAACGCAAAATTTCCCTCCAGATCAAACACTTTGATACAGTGATCACCCACGTCTGAGACTATAAAATACTGCTCCGTCTGGATGCAGTGATAGGGACGGGACAAAATGCCTTGTCCGCCAAATTTAAGTTTGAACTGCCCACGAGGGGAAAATATCTTTATTAATTTGTTACCTTTATCAGCGACAACAATATCACCGTTACTGGTGACAGATAAACCTTCAGGATTCTGAAGCTGATGATCAAGGTTTCCTTTGTCACCAAACTTGGTAAGAAACCCACCCTCCCTTCTGAACAATTGGACCCTGTTGTTGCCATACTCCGCAACTATGATGTTGCCATTGGTTTCAAAAGCTATCCCTAAAGGGCAGTTAAATTCACCCGGATTACGTCCCCTTCTACCAAACGACCTTATGTGGGTACCGTCACTACTGAATACCGATACCCTGTGGTTACTTAACTCGGTTACTGCTATTTCATTTCGATTATTCACTGCCACTCCATATGGTCTATGAAGCTTTCCAACAGACTCACCGTATTCTCCAAAAAATAGCACAGGTCTGAACCGCCTGGTTTGGAACGGAACCTTAAAAGAACTGCCACGGACATGAATTCCTTCAAACCCACTAATTGCTTTACTCTTTTCTTTTCCTTCTGCACCTGATTGCTGCGTCTTAATTTTGTTAAAAACAGTCTTTACAGAACCGACCCCCTTAGTGTTTAACATGCTATAAGTAAGTAGTTCTTTATGTTCAGTAAAATGAAACCTAGGGATGTGTTCAAGGTCACTTTTACCTTGGGCTTCCTGTTCCTGAAGGATCGTGTCAAATGTTTCATTAACTCCCAAGATTTCAGCGCTGGAACTTCGTCTCAAAAGTTGTCTGGTTTCCTCGATGGCTGATTCAATGATATGAAGTTGATTTTCAGCTTCGTCTTTTTTCAGCGCGAAACATTCGAGCGATACTTTCGCTTGGTTATCAACTGCACCAAAAATGTCCTTCTTCCTCGCTTCAATGATTGCCATCATCTGATCTGCAGTCGCCTGCACTTTGCTTTTTACATCAGCTGCTTCCACCTGAACACCAATGCTGCTTTGGTCGAGTTCGCTGATTTCATTTCTCTTTTCTTCTGATTTCTTGTCAAGCGATTCTATCAGGGACTCCATTCGTAGCCTGTGTTCACTTGCTCCATCTTCCAGAAGCACTTTGGTGTGACCTAGCTTTGTGAAGTGTTACAGCACAAAAATTGCAAATGGCGACTTTACATTTCTTGCAAAAGAACTTAAGCGCTTCGTTTTCGTGGCGTTTAATCTGGCAAAACGCTGGTCGCTTTAGCACGTCTCCAATGTCCTGATCTTGAAAGTCTTTTATCGCCAACACTCGATGGTCTTTATTTGCTCGGATTATATTATGTCCCGTGATGCAGTCTTCACACCAGAAACCACAGCACTGGAAACAGTAGAAACAGTTGGCGCTTCTCTTGTCGCAGTTTCCGCATTTCACGCCAGTTGTGTTGCACTCTTTAATGGCTAACACATCCAGGAGGCTGTTTATTCTTGGTGGGAAACTCGCTGGGATTTCCACTTTCTGGGAGCCGAGTTTCCTTGCGACATTCTGGACATGAAATAGCATCTTGACTTGAACTCGTTCGATGAATTTCGTTCAGACATTTAAGACAGAAGCTGTGCAAGCAAGGCAGCTGTTTTGGCTCGGTAAAGGGGCACATACAAACAGAACAGGATACTTCATCATGAAGATTATCGAGCAAAGTCTTAACATCCATAATAAAGGACGCGAAGCGAAGGTTTGGAATTCAAATTGATGCAGTTGAGAGATCAATGAATTTTTGTCTGGTGGCGGGATGTTATTTCTTATTAGATTTGCAATACCGGTATTAACCAATCACAAAGCGATCAATGCGTTGTTTTGACGTATCATCGAAAAATAATGCTTTCAAAAATATCCTGAGGAATTGTTTATTATGCGCTCAAGAAGGCATAACCCTTTTTAAGAAGCTGTCAAGATGTTTTCATATCAGACTGCCTTAGGGCAATGTTTGAGAGATTTACTAATTTTTCTGCGTCTGTTTTCCTTTACACTCGTCAGGTTTTATCCTTTAAAGTTGGCTTTCTTTTTGTCCCAGCAGGTGTCTCGTGTCCAAGCGATGTAGCGCGTCTGGTTTAAACTGTAGATACCTGCACCCCATATCAAATTAAAGCTATCAAACTACACGAAGAATTTTGAAAATAAAGTGAATTGTCGAATTTTTCACGACCTTTAAATGCGAGCGTCCGAATCACATTTTGAAAGCTACAAGTCAAAGCGAATTTTATTTTTCGCAAATTTAATTTGCTCCTTAGTTTCCGGACCCAAAGCGCTAAAAAACGTGTCTGCGTTTTGCCATATTCAATCGCAGTGAAAAGTTACAGAACATTTTCGAAATAGGATAAAAAAAATGTAGAGTGATCCTACAAAAATCGCTCTCGGAGAAAAAATATTTTGAAAGAAAAAATTCGCAGACACGTTTTTGTTGTTTATATGTTAAACTAGCTACTGTACAAATTTGAAGGCAAACGAACAAATTCCCTTTGAGTTTTTGCTCTTTAAAGTGTCCCCTCCAAGTAAAAAAAAATTGATTCGAGAAAACACTGCTAAACATTCGGCAATTCATTTATTTCAAACTTCTTGGAATAGTTTGATAGCTAGCCAGCTCTATAAGCTTTAATTTGATATATGGGTTTAGGTATCTACAGTTTAAACTGGACGCGCTACATTACCGCTATATCGCTTGGACGCGAGACACCTATGAAGGTACACGCTGTCGAAACGTTTAACTTTTAGCCTTTCGGTGGGGAGTAGGGTGAAAAGAAGAGCCCCTCTCCGGCCTTCCTTCTTGACCCTTTAGTGTAGGAAAGCCATTACAATACTACATTGAATTGGCTTTCCAGGGCATGTATATAACTGAAATTTGTTCTGTATTTGTTCTATTATTTATTGCTGATTAGACCATTGACGGCAGTTACTAATTTTTACAATACAATGCAGTCGAACCTCCCGTAAGCGACCACCCATAATGTCAAGGATATGCGGTCGCTTACGCGGGAGTCGATCGCTTACCAGATATCAGACCACAGGGGATCTAAATTTCGGGTAATATGCATATGGTAATTGCGGAGTGGTGATTATTGTTTGTATCTCACAAATTACTCAATACAGCGATTGAGACAATTCTTGTGAAAGAAACTTGACTCTTTTATTACTCCAGGTGGCGCTGTCTAAATTTTTCAGGGAATGGAACATCAGCAAAAAGTTAACAATTCTTTTATAAAACCTATGATGTGTGTGGTTTCAAGCATTAAAAACACCAACAGGCCTGTAGGTTGCAAAACAATCCCACACTTGTGCGCCCATAAGTTTGGAGCTAACCATCTGACTGCTGCAGGACAGTTCAAAGCACTTTATACTCTCAGAGGCCGCGCGTGTCATTAAGTATTAAATCATTACCAGTGTACGACAGCTTAACACGCTGGACTCTCCTACAAGGGGTTCAACCGATCTGATTAAAGTTTATTTCAGTGTACAGTATAGTGCATGTGTATTTTATCAATTGTTTCACTGCTAAACTATATCGGGAGACACTTCCAGTAGCTCCAACTATGAGATTTACGGCGTCCGCTGTAATGATGTGGCCAATATAATATTACAGCGACACATTTTTCAATTTCCGCCCGTGAGAACTGCAGCAGTTTGTGTGTAAAGTGGTCGCCTACGGGAGGTTAAAAACAATTGAAAATTTTAAACAATCATCTCTAAAAGTGGCCGCTTACGAGAGGTGGTCGCTTACAAGAGGTGGTCGCCTACGAGAGGTTCTATCTATAGTGATTTGACTTGAAAACTTTCGGTATTTTGGAAAAGTGGTCGCTAATGCAGGGGTAGTCGCTTACGAGAGGTGGTCGCAAAGGGAGGTTCGACTGTATGTAAGACTTTAAAAGCTCTTTTAATGTGCCGTCTCAACTTCTATATTTTCTGAGACGTGAATTATAAATTATAAATTATGTGTGTTTGAAGAACAAACCGCAGCAAAAAGCGAAATCGTTCCAAATATCGCATTTTTCAGTATTGCACTTGTGTTTTGATGTTAAAAATCAAGGGAGTTGTAGCCTGTTTGAAGGTTTCTTTTTAAGTTCCAACTTTTAGGGGTTGCGTCCTTCAGTTTCATTTTTTAGGCGTGGCTCGATCCTGAGACACGCTCTTCCAAAACGTTTCGACGCAACCACTTCATTCAGTTGCCATATAAAAAGTATATCTAAACAAACGAGAAATGTTTTTTGTCAAAACCACAGCGCCAAGATGTTTAGAGATGCCGGATGTTTTGTAAACCTGGATCCAGGATCAGTAAAATACTTGACTGACGGCACGACTGATCCTTACGGCAGTAAAACAGACGAAACCAAAAAAGTTGGATATAGGCCTGGAATTCTGTAATCATTTCCAGCTTCTACTCTCTTGTGGACGGTAGACAAAGTGTCGAAAAACCGAGTGTAAATACAACACTTTTTTAAAACATGATGTTTTCGAGATGTCAAAAACAGAAGGATTTGACAGCATATCAGTGTGGGCATGGCCTCTGAATCTGATATGAAGTAACTTCAGATATATTTTTTTTATTATTATTATTTTTTTAACAAATTCTACAACGGCGGGGAATTCGACAAGACTGAGGGTACTTTGTCCTGCCTGACTATTTTCGACATGACAAAAAACGGAGGGAATTGACAGCATATCAGTTTGGGCATGGCCTCTGAATCTGATATGAAGTGACTTCAAACACTTTTTTTTATAACGGCGGGGAAATCGACAAGAGAACACTGTCCTGCCTTTCTATTTTCGAGATGACCAAAACGAAGGGAATTGAAAACATGGTAGTGTGGGCAAGGCATGAAAAAGTGCCTGTCATACTGCTCTGGGAATTCCCCAGCAGGGCGTAAAAAAGTGCCTGTCATATTGCTCTGGGAATTCCCAAGCAGGGCGTAAAAAAGTGCCTGTATTGCTTTGGGAATTTCATTTAAAGTAACTTCAAACACATTCAGTTTATTTATTTATGGTTTTATTTTATAAATTAGCTAATGGCGGGTAAACAGAGAAGAGGACACTGTGTCCTGCCTTACTACACCTACCTACCCAACCTGTCCTCAAAGTGATACTGAATTTAAAACAATCCAAACCAACAAGTTGGGCAAAAAGATCAAAATGAAATCAAAAATTAAACGTAAGATCAGCTAGAGTGCTACGCTAAGTTCGTTTGTTGTCTGCATCAAACAGGCAAGAAAAATACGGACGGAAAAATAAACTTTTTCCACTTGGTTTAAGATTGTTGTTAACATCAGGTTCGTATGAAACATTTTGTTGTGTTCCATTTTTTTATCCTCTCAGAATGACAGACTAAAATGTAAACTGGCCTTTCGTATCTCGTTTTCTAATAGAGAATGGAAGTGCAGGTTCTCTGATGTGCTATTGCCAAACAAACAAACAAACAAACAATTGCTCCGCGTAAAACAACAGCACAAAACAAAGACAATTTTGTGTGATAGCTGTAATTCTTTTTGTTGTTTATACTATGTTTCTCTTTGTATATTCGGTTTTAGGAAATGTATTGTGCCATGTCTGGCGCATTTAAATATTGTTCGTTAATTTTAAAATATGTTACTCCATTGCTAGTATAAATTCGAATCACAACTGTAAACGAACTCACAACTGATGATGATCGTTGAACGATCGAAACATGTCTTTTTACAAACTCAAAGTGGTTGTCCATTTTTTCAAAAAATGGAGAAATGCTTTATTGTTTTTTAAAACCAAACTTAAAACCTTCACGGGTAACTTGAAAGCGTTTTGATGCATAATTATCTAGACTTGCGATCTGCATCAAAGAGCGTTCAACAAGAAGAAACAAAGCCTTTTAATCTTCTATTACAGTGGGATCCCGCCCTACGACCACTTTTTTGTGCCGCGAACGAATTGGAAAGTCCAGTTATAGTTCCTTGATTTTACAACCTCGTTATTACGACCATATTTTCACGGCCCGATGGTGGTCGTATTAACGGGGTTCCGCCTTATTTCATTTTAAACATTGCTGTGAAGTACATGGTCGGTGAAACATGTAGTGTTCACCATGTCGCAAATGTGGAAAAAAGAAAAACTCTGAGCCTCTGACGGGAGTCGATCCCATGCCCTTCCTCATAAACAGGTCGGACGTTCTAACCACTGAGTGTTTTAAGAGACTCGTGGAAAGCCAGATCATTTATGACAGTCTCTTATTCTCGACCTATCCCGCTATGATAAATCAATTTACATGCTCAATGGCCTACGAGCAAGCTCGCCTTCTTGTTCCTTGACCCCGCCTAGGTAAGCTCACTCACACACGACCAACTACGCCCTCATGAAACTGTACAGTAGCGACATTATGTAGTCTTACTATGATAAAAAGTGCAATTCACAGGAGGCAGCGTGGTCGAGTGGTTAGGGCGTCAGACTTGGAATAAGGAAGTCCCTGGAGTTGTTTCTGGGTAGCCCCGGGTTCAACTCCTCGGCTTTGTTTGTCAATAGCCAGCTGGTCTGCCTCCTGCCAGCTGGGATTCTTAACCATGTTATGTTCTATTTGAAATAATTATTTGTTTCTTCCTGTTTTGTTTTATTATCCCTGAAAAGCTCCAGGAGGATTATTATGCGCAGTAAAACTATCTGTATGCACAGTATAAGAAGCACCACAGGGCGCGTAGCGTAACCTGTTAGCATAGCGAAACTTAAAATAGCACGTGAATAAATCAGCAAATAAATATTATTATTATTATTATTATTATTATTATTATTATTATTATTATTATTATTATTATTATTATTATTATTATTGTTGTTGCTGTTGTTGTTGTTGTTAATATTATTGAACGAGTGAGCATTGTTTAGCTCGGAAAATGGTGAGCTTTAATATATTAAAAAAATTGTATGAATATCTTGGCTTTTTTCTGGACTGAAGTAGAACATTTGACATTCCAGGACAATGATGCTAGACTCTTTAATTGCCTCCCAAAAGTTATTAGAAAATGCAAAAATTACAGTTTTTTCCTGAGACTGTCCAAGACTTTACTGCACTTTAATATTTGCTTACTTGTTTTTCAATTTTCCATTAACTACATGGGTAATTTAATATAAAAAGTAATAAATATTAGATGTGTCTATTTTGTGCTTGGTAAATTTTGCTAGACTGAGATTACGATTAGGAGCACTTCGTAATGTAAATCTAGCCATCAAGTAGTGATTATTGGCTGATATTTGTTTGTTTTTGTTCTCATTTTCGTTGTTCCTTCTCTGATGTCAAAAGATTGAAGTCCAAATGCAGAAATAAAAGTTTCATTCCCACTCTTAACTGACAATCATCAAACATAATTACACATCACGCACATTTAAAAACAAAAGTTACCATTTATTTACACCTCACCACATGGTATATTACAAACCTACTTGCAAGTAAACATTAATTTACTTATGTCACAAAAAATTCTGTCCCTTGTAATGTTAATTTTATTACACTGACATGCTAAAAACATTCAAAAGAGTGAAATCACTTGAAAATCATGATATTGTAGAACAGATTTATTTACAAGCACTAGCTTCACCCCACAATGTGCTAATTTTCCTAAACCGCCAGTTTAACAACATTCAGCTACTTACAGTAAATTATATAAGAGACAATAAATTTAAGGAGTAATGTCGGCCTTTTGAGCCCCTAAAAAACATTTCATTAACAAAATCTATGTTACAGTAATAATATATAGTGTAGATATAGGAGAATGCAATAAATGTCACAACATATGTGTTTTTAACTGCTCAACAAGTCATTCATTTACAAAATCTCTGTTGCCCAAGAAAAACAATCAAATAAAAGACATCATTTGAGATGTAACCTGCTACTGGCCTCTAGAAAACGCTACAAATATAATTATTTCTCAAAATCGTCTTCTTACAAAAATCTAGAAATTTCTGAATCAACAATGAGTATTTACTCGATGTTGTTTCACAGGTGAGATATTATATGAGCTTAAATATCTGGATTCGGTTGTTTAACCTGTCAGACACAACTATCCTCCCATCACTAAGATTTGCTGTAGACACAGGATAATCAAACTGTCCATTCCCACCGCCTTCTGTTCCAAAATGTGTTACAAACTTTCCGCTCAGCTCGAACACCTGAACCCTGTGATTCCCTGAATCACAAACCATCAGATGTCCCTCTCTGTTAACCGACAAGTAACGAGGAGAATTCAACTCACCCTCTTTGTTCCCCTTCTTACCGAATTTAAACACAAAATTTCCCTCCAGATCAAACACTTTAATATAGTGTTCACTCCCGTCTGAGACTATAAAATATTGCTCCGTCTGGATACAGTGATAGGGAAGGGACAAAGAGCCTTGTCCGCCAAATTTACGTTTGAACTGCCCATGAGGGGAAAATATCTTAATTGTTTGGTGACCTTTATCAGCCACAATAATATCACCATTACTGATGACAGATAAACCTTCAGGATTGTAAAGCTGGTGATCAAGGTTTCCTTTCTCACCAAACTTAGTAAGAAACTTACCATTTCTACTAAATACTTGGACCCTGTTGTTATTTTCGTCCGCCACTATAATGTTGCCATTGTTATCAAATGCTATCCCTGTAGGGTAGTTAAATTCACCCTGATTACGTCCCCTTCTCCCAAACGATCTTAACTGGGTACCGTCACTACTGAATACCGAAACCCTACAGTTATTGAAGTCAGTTACTGCAATTTCATTTCGATTGTTCACTGCCACTCCCCATGGGAAATTAAGCTTTCCAACAGACTCACCGAATTCTCCAAAAGATAGCACAGGTCTGAACCGTCTGGTTTGGGTCTTAACCTCAAAAGAACTGCCAGTCGGACATGTTTTCCTTCAAACCCACTAATTGCTTTAATGTTTTCTTTTCCTTCTGCACCTGATTGCTGTTTCTTAATTTTGTTAAAAACAGTTTTTACAGAACCTACCCCTTTAGTGTTTAGCATGCTTAGTAGTTCTTTATCCTCAGTAAAATGAAACCGAGGGATGCGTTCAACGTCACTTTTACCTTGGGCTCCTTGTTCCTGAAGGATTGTGTCAAATGTTTCATTAAATCCCAGTATTTCAGCGCTGGAGCTTCGTCTCAAAAGTTGTCTGGTTTCCTCGATGGCTGATTCAATTATCTGAAGTTGATTTTCAGCTTCGCCTTTTCTCAGCGCGAAACACTCGAGCGATTCTTTCGCTTGGTTATCAACTGCGCCAAAAATGTCCTGCTTCCTCGCTTCAATGATTGCCATCATCTGATCTGCAGTCGCCTGCACTTTGCTTTTTACGTCAGTTACTTGCACCTGAACATCAATGCTGCTTTGGTCGAGTTCGCTGATTTCATTTCTCTTTTCCTCTGCTTTCTCGTCAAGCGATTTAATCAGAGACCCTATTCGTAGCCTGTGTTGATTTGCTCCATCTTCCAGAAGCACTTTGGCGTGACCTTCGTGGAGTGTTACAACACAAGCGTTGCAAATGGCGGCTTTACAGTTCTTGCAAAAGTACTTTAGCGCTTCGTTTTCGTGGCGTTTAATCTGGCAAAACGCCGGTCGCTTTAGAACATCTTCAATATCCTGATCTTGAAAGTCTTTTATCGCCAACACTCGGTGGTCTTTATTTGCTCGGATTATATTATGTGCCGTGATGCACTCTCCACACCAGAAGGCGCAACACTGGAAACAGTAGAAACAGTTAGCGCTTCTCTTGTCGCAGTTTCCGCATTTCACGCCAGTGGTGTTGCACTCTCTAATGGCCAAAACATCCAGGAGGCTGTTTATTCTGAAGTTGGTGGGAAACTCGCTGGGATTTCTACTACCTGGAATCCTAATTTCCTTGCGACATTCTGGACATGATATGACATCTCGACTTGGACTGGTTCGATGAATCCCGTTCAGACATTTAAGACAGAAGCTGTGCAAGCAAGGTAGCTGTTTTGGCTCGGTAAAGGGGCACATACACACAGAACAGGATACTTCATCATGAAGATTATCGAGCAAAGTCGTTATATCCATAATGAACTATGAGGAGGCGAAGCGAAGGTTTGGAATTCAAACTGATGCAGTTGAGAGATCAATCAGTGTAGTTTTGTATGGTGACGGGATGTTATTTCTTATCATACCGGTATTGACCAATCACAGAGCGGTCACTACATTGTTTTGACATCGAAAAATAATGGTTTCAAAAATATCCTGAATTTCTAGGAATTGTTTATTATTCGCGCAAGAAAGCATGACCTTTTAAGAAGCTTTCAAGATGTTTTCAAATCAGATTGCCTTAGGGCAATTGAGTGATTTAATTTTCTGCGTCGGTTTTCCTTTAGACTCGTGAGTTTTTAACCTGGCTTTCTTTTTGCCCCAGCAGGGGCGTAAATGAGACTTTAAGTCAACCAAGAAAAAGGTTTTGATTTCCAATATCACGCTGTCGAAACACGGAATGAAATCGAGCTTCTTGAAATGCACACAATCTTTTTAGTATCTATCAAAGCTTGTTTGACAGAAACGCGTTTGTTGTTGCAGGAAATGGTTATTCAGCTAGCCTGTGAACAAAATCCTTGGTGGGAAGTACGGTGAAAAGAAGAGCCCCTCTCCGGGCGGCCTTCCTTCTCAACCCGTTAGCGTAGGAAAACCATTACAAAACCGTGCATTGAATTGGCTTTCCAGGGCATGTATATAACTGAAGGTTTATTTCTTGATAAGAGAAATATATTATTTGTTCTATTTATTGCTGATTAGATCATTTACGGAATAGGATTCGGTGCTTTTATTTTCGTTACGCAAAAAAAGAGTTCCTGATTTTTACAGTACTGTATATGTAACACTTCACAAGCTCTTTTAGTGTTCCGCGTGTCGACTTCGATATTTTCTGAGACATGAACTAAAAATTATGTGTGTTCAAAGCACAAGCCGCAGCAAAAAGGTAAAATCATTTTAAATATCGCATTTTCAATTATTTTGGACGTGTGTTTTTGGTGTCAAAAATCAGGGAGGTTGAAGCCTGTACGAGAGTTTCTTTTTAAGTTCGGACTTTTAGGGCTTGAGGTGTCGAAATGAGATTCCTACAAAAGGTACGTCCGGCAGTTTCATTTTGTGTGCTTGGCTCAATCCTGAGACACACTCTTCCAAAACGTTTCGAAGCAACCACTTCATTCAGTTGCCATATAAAAAGTATATCTAAACAAACCATAAATGTTTTTTTGTGACAAGCCAAAAGATGACAAAAACTCGAAACTCCGAATTTGGCAAAAGTACAGCGTCAAGATGTTTAGAGATGTAGGATGTTTTGCAATTGGCCTGGATCCAGGATCAGTAAAATAGTTGTCTGACGGCACGACTGATCCTTACGGCAACAAAACAGACGAAACCAAAAAAGTTGGATATAGGCCTGGAAGTGAAAACGTATCAAATGTAATAATTTCCAGTCTCTACTCTCGTGTGGATGGTAGACAATGTGCCGAAAACCCTAGTGTAAATGCAACACTTTTAAATATTTTCGAGATGACAAAACTGGAGGGAATTGAAAACGTAGTAGTATGGGCATGGCGTAAACAAGGACCGGTATTGCTATGGGAATTTGATTTTAAGTAACTTCATACACAATTATTATTTCTTTGTTTTTGGTTTTACTTTTAAATTCGCTAATGGCGGATAAACAGACAATAGGACACTGTGTCCTGCATTACTAGACCTACTTACCCACAAATTCCCAAAGTGAGACTGAATTTAAACCAATCTCAACCAACAATTTGGGCAAAAAGATGAAATGAAACCAAAAAGTGAAATGTAAAATCAGCAACAGTGTTCCGCATGCAGAAGGTTAATGTGGCAGACAAATTTGTAAGTTCGTTTGTTGTCTGCATCAAACAGGCAAGAAAAATACGTCTCCCCATTTCCGGCGTTCGCAATTCTTCAGCAGTAACCGCTGAATCTCGATCAGTGGGCGCGCTCTAGGAAACAGTGGTAGGTTCCACGTAGCTGCTTGTTGGTTACGTGGTCTTTTCAACTTGTGTCGAGTGCTGCTCAATACTCATTGGTTGCAGCACTGTGGTTGAAAGTCCTAAATATTGAGCTTGGACTAGCTCTGCTTTGGGCCTTTTCTGTAAGAAAACTAGAAAAAGTTCTGTCATGTCTTATGGCCATATATTATACACGATTTTTCCTTTTTTGATTTTATAAAAAAATACTGGAAGTCACAATTATATCAAAAAATATCAAAATGTTATTTTGACAATTGATAACAGTGAAGATACAATAACTGCTTTAATACCCGAAACTAACGCATAATAAATTCTGCGTATTGGGAAAGTGAATTTCATATTTGAGACCAGTTTTTTTTATAATCCCTTTCAGAGAAAGAGCTAAAGTTCCACGAGGAAAATCGATAAAAAAGAGTAAAGATTGGATTAAAGAAAAGAAGGAGAGAAGAAGACGGCAGGAAAGGTAAGGGAAATCTTTGTTACTAAAATGATGAAGTGATGTTAAGGGCAGTTTGGAACACAGAAGGCCTTTATTTAGCACATTGAAGTAGTGTCATTTGTGCTCTGTTACATGAAAAAGTGCCCTTCATTTTGGCTAATTGGAATATACTTATTCGTTTTCGTGAACGAAGAGATGAACTTCAATTATTTTTTCTTAATTCTAGGGAAGTGAGGCCAGACTCCAAGTACACGGGACGAAAAAGAAAATCCACCTTTTGATTGGGACGCAAGCGAGGAATTCCCCCATCATTAATTCAGGCGAGGAAAATTAAGCCGGTCGTGAATGCTTGCGTTACGGTAATCCACTTGGAATAGAATGGTCATTTACAGTTCTGGGAATGTATATGGTCACATTTGACGTGGAAATAATCCTTTCACGTGTACTAACAAAAAGACAATCTTTATAATGACAAAGAGATGGGAACTTGTTATAACTGAACGTAAACGAGAGGGACGAAGATTGTTTGGCAAAAGCTGTGTTACGAAAATGATAACTTGCTAGACCTTACCATTGTGAACCAAGTTGCAGGCGACATTGACACATTTGTACATGACACTCAATAAACATGTCTCAATTCGTCAGTAGTTCTGCTTCCTTGTTCATATGTCTTAGAAACCCCCAGTTCTTGGTGGAGCTGCCAGGCCAACAAGGTTTAAAAATCCTAGTTGGTTTCCTCATCCCTACCCCCTACCCCCACCCTGACCTACCAGTCCACCACCACTCGGTTCAAGCACCTTCCCGCCTTCTTCCTTGGTGCCTGGAGTCTCCAGTGGGGAGAACTCCCCCCACCCCCTCCCCCCAAAAGTCAAACATTGTGGTTGCAGACAGGTTTGCCGAGGTCTGGCTTTAGGAAAAGAAAACTCTACTTTATTTTCATCTGATTGGTTGTCTTCTGATCCATTTCCTGAGACCAGTTGGCCTGTTGTTGCGTTTAACTTTTTGTGGGACCAAGCAAATTTTGAACCGAGTTTAGAACTGCAAGACCGTACTCCGCGCCGTTTTCACCGTGTCATCGTGTAGGAGCGGTATTAAAGAAAGGCTTGAAAGAACGTGAATCATCCGTGTGGTTCATCGTCTCCGTTGAAACGGTACCGCACCATGAACAACAGCGAACTCGGCCAGCGTATGTCGGGTTTACAGATCCTGGTCCTAACTTTGAATCCGCTGTGAGATCCAACAAAGCCGTCTGGGCGCTTGTGTTTTTAGGACCACTCTCGTCAAATATCCACCGTATTCCACCATACAAATGCTAGAACGAGAAACCGCAATGTATGTGCCCATAGCGATACGAGAATTTGACTTCCAGGGGTTTCCACACACTGAAATAAGTTTCCCGAAGGAAAAACTTTGCCTCTTGCTCATTCCTTTTTGAACTGCATCTCGGCGATAGGGACGAACAACAACAACAATCTTTATTTGTACTCTTGCCTTATGTAAGGTTCATTGCAAAAATATTAGAATTAAAATTAGAGTACTGGCTGCCTGGAAAAACCGCTTGGGGCTAGAGGAGCCAGGCAGCCAGTTGATATCGGGACGAGGTTACCCATCTATAGAATGAGCTGGCTAAACGGTAATAAACTGTGGCTGTGAGTATTAAGGGTACTACAAAGAGCCTGTGATACTCCTTTGATATATGGTACACTGTAAAAGCAGACCAGTTAAGGTAACCTTTTTAAAAGGTTATAACCGATGCAATTAGGTTATTTTAACCATCAATTAATCGGTTAAATTCGATAACCTATTCAGTAATGGTTAGATTAACCAATTAGTAAAAGTTACTTCAACCATAAAAAAATTGGTTGAACAAGGAAATTGTCAAAACAACCTTTTTTGTTGGTCAAAATAAACCAAGTAAATACTGTCTATAACGATGTAACCAATTGTGTTAGTTGTTTTAACCAAATGGATGCTTTCTAAAAAAAATCGTTGAATGCATCTAATCAGGCTAAAACAAAGACAAACATACAAGAAACGTTTCTTTACTTTCACTGTCAGACCGGAGTGTTGTTTTGAGGTAGTAACATGCCTTTGTGAGGATGAATACCAAGTAGGACAAAGAAGCCACAAAAACTACAACTGTTACCACTTTCACATATAAATCACTTGGTTCTGAGCATGAACAAAGATTTTCATCAATATCTGGTTCAGTTCCCGCAATTTCCATTGGAATTTATTCCTCTTCTTGCCGTAATTGTTCTCCATTCACTCCATACACTATTGTTTCGGTGAATGTAAATTGAACTCTGCGTGATCCCGGGAAGACGTGACTGGTAGGAACATGGCTTTCAATAAACTTAAACTGTACGTTGGCACCCACGCAAGTCACATTTGCCAGAAATGTGCAGATCATTACTGTAAACTTCAATCAAATGACTTAACATCACGGCAAGAGTGTAAAAAGCGGGGTAAAGCTGGCATTTTAGGTTTTTCATGGTTCCCGTCTTTTGTTTTATCCAGCCGCCGGGTCCCGTGAATTCAAGGTATATTTGAGGCATGTGTACGTGTGCCAAAATCAGGAAATTATTTCAGGAACTTCTGGCATTACAGCGGCATTTTGTTTCTATTAGTTTGCGGTGCCAGGACACAGAGTTATTTCCGCTAATCTAACCAATCTTTTATCCTGACCGGGTCACGTTTTCTGTGGTTACCAACCACAAAAAACACTTACACGTTAAAAGTAATACAACCAATGAGATGTTACGAAATTGTGTAATAACCTGACACCTCACTCAATAAGAGGTAATAGAATTTTGGCGGCCGCGGGCAAAGGCAGTATTTTTACCGTTGGCCTTTTGAATTTGGAACCAAATCCTTCGTTCTACAGTGAAGACGTATTGTTCATTGAAGAAAGTACACCACGTTAGGACAATTAAAAATCGAATCTGGCAATATCAGCAGTGGAAGATATGGCAATTTCTCGCAAATCAACAGTGAACTGAGAGGTCGTGGAATTCCTTGAAAGCAAGGGACTTGGAGAAATCAAACAAACGTTGGAAGGTAACCCTGTATTTTCACTATGCCTTCTTCATTTTCTCGTAATAGGACCATAAGGAGTATCTTACTGAATTATTTTTCTAAATTTGCAAAATGATTTGGGAATTCCACTTTTATTTCTAGCTTATGAAAGATGCTGATCTTGATGGCGAGAGTTTCATCGAAATGGATCTGCCCGGACATTAATACAGTCTTTGACTGCTAAAGTTAAGCTTCGGAAACTGCCAAGACTTGCGTGGACGGAATGGTGAGGTTTTTTTTTTTTTCTTATCACTATGTTGCAAGCGAAAGTAAGAATTGTTGTCAAACGGCCATGGTCTTGCGACCGTGGTGAGGGATCGGGGAATTGATCATTACATAGATGGTTCTTTTGCTTTTCAAATCAGCATATTTCATGTATAACGATTCCGGCTGTCATATGTCAAAAATAGCATATCTCTGTGTTCTTCATATTTCCCTTTGAGATTATTGAAACAAACTTAACTCTCTCTAATGGTGTATTCAGACTTTTATTACACCAAGCTATCCAAATTCCCGTGTCATTTGCAAGGGTTACAGAGATTTCATGTTCATGATTCAGCCGGTCAAATGGGGTATTTGTAAAACGAGGACCGGATGCGCGCGGTTTTTTTGGTCTCGCTCCTCTGTCTGCTTGCTTGGCTCGTCATACAACTCTTCGCACGTTGCGTGACGATCCAGCTCGAGACAATTGTCATCACATTTAGTTTAGGGTCTATTAAAAAAGCCAATTTATGTACAAATAAAATTACAAATTCTGGACTGTACAGAGAAGTTAAGCACTGAAACGCAGCACCCAAACGTGTTTTTCTTGTCAGAAACGTACTAGTAATAAGATGTTCCATTGGCACAAGACAAGAGTAAATCAATTGTGTCCGGTTGCGAAACCGAATTTCCGAGTTTCATGACAAATCCTGCTAAGAACATGAGCCCTTCACTTAGTCTCCCTGGTCCTTGGTTAAAACAATTTTCTTCCCAAACGACGTACTTTAACATGACGCATCACTGAATTTAACATACTACTCCTCTACCCTCTCTCCTTCCACGACTTTTGCCAATTCCTTTTTCTTCCCTTTATTTTATTGTTTTAGTATTGTTTTGTTTTGTTCCATCCCTATTTTATCACCAGCCATCCGACATTCGCATGCATCTGGTGCTCGCGGAGTTTACAGATACCCGATCGGAGATCACTGTCTAGAAGACTAAGTCTAGGAGACTAAGCAACGACTAGTTTTCAACTCATCTGCTTTGTAACTTTCTTAATTTTAGCTTGAGATAGTGTAGAAAATAATTGTATTAACTGTTTTTTGTTTTTGTTTTTTTCAGGGGTTTTTAAATCCAGACTGGGAAAAGAATCCATCTAAAACCACAAATTCTACTCCTTAAATGGACACTTGAATAGTTAAAAGAACTCTTCTTGGCCTCGGAAGGACAGTGGTGTGTAAATTCAAGCTACCTAGCTATTGTTTTAATATGGATTTTTCAAAGTGTAATGCTGGCAGTAACTAGAATGTCCCTTTGTTACTGAAGCACACAGTGTTGCTTGGATTGCCACACTTCCACTTTCAAGATGTTTTAGTGGAACATGCTCTTAGTGATTTACACAAACCTTGACTCACAAAAACCTGGAACACATGCTTTTCAATGAACACAAAAGATTGAGGTAGTAACAGTTTGCAAATTTGAAGGTTTCCATGGAGTCTTCAAAATTTTGTATTTTACACGTCAATCTCCTTTTCTTTCGTTTTGAAGTAGAGTTGTTTATTTTGTTATTAGAGCTATGATGGAAATAGTTATTTTGTAAATGTTGAAATAGTCACTAAAGGTTATTGTAAGAACTGTATTCCGTGTTCTATTGCATTATCTTGGGTGTAAAGAATTGTTGAAATAACCATTAAAAACGTTTACTTGAACCTTTATTTCGTAGTCACTATAATCTATTTCTATCCGTTAAAATAACCTATTTTTGCAACTGATAAAGAATGGTTAAATTGACCAGTCTTCGACCATTTTTAATTGGTTACCTCAGATTCATTGACAGAACCAAAAAACTGAGGTTACTGTAACCATTTTAAATGGTTCTACAACCATAAAAAATGGTTGTTTTAACCAAAATTTAAAGGTTACATAACCTAATATAAAAGGCCATATGAACCTAAAAACATCGGGTAATAACAACCTATTTAAAATGGGTTAAAAGGCGGGTATGATTATGTCTGAAACAACCATATTTTTTGGTGAAAACAACCTTTCAAAAACGGTTCTTTTAACTGAAAAGCGAATGGTTAATTTAACCAGTAATTATAAGTTTATAGTGACCAATAAAAATACTGTTACCTCAGATTCAAACTTTAACCTTTTTTTTTTGGTTATGGTAACTGGTCAGCTTTTACAGTGTAGAGCCGCCGTGGACTGTATCGTAGAAGCGAGTTTTTTTCTGGCTGTTTGCTTCTTGGTTTTGGTGATTTTTTTCACAAATGAATATGGATATCCGATGGAAACAATAACCAATGGTTTATGCATCAGTCCATACCAGCAGGGCCTCTTTCCCCCCCCCCCCCCCCCCCCGTCTGGGTATTGATGGGGCATTTCTCCTCACTGTACGTTCCAGGAACCACCGGGCATTTGTCCACCCCAGAGCCGGGTGGGCTCAGTCAAATGAGACTTAATTAAAGAAGCTTGAAAGTGTACTGCATAATATATTGCGATTGTCGGATACTTCATGGAATTCGTTGTTAAATTTGAATGTTGTTGTAACATATCATGGAAATTGAAACTTATGCTGTTTGATTTAACAGACATGTCAACTTTCGACAAGCACTTTTTTGTTGTTCCTGTTGTTTGAATTTCAAGGGGAAATGCATCATTAACTATATAAATATATTTTTCGCTCAAATTCGCGCGGCTTAGCTCCGCTCGGGCTGGCTCGGCCCGACAAATTTATTAACCTCGCTTCGCGAGGAAATTAAAATTGCAATTCATTGGAGGCAGCGTGGTCGAGTGGTAAGGGCATCAGACTTGGAATAAGGAAGTCCCTGGAGTTGTTTCTCGGTAGCCCCGGGTTCAACTCCGCGGCTTTGTTTGTAAATAGCCAGCTGGTCTGCCTCCTGCCAGCTGGGACTCTTAACCATGTCATTTTCTATTTAAAATATTTCTTTGTTCCTGTTTTGTTTCATTATTCCTGAAATGCCTCATTTGGGGGGGGAGGACAATTAAGTACATTATTATTATTATTATTATTATTATTATTATTATTATTATTATTATTATTATTATTGTTATTATTATTATTATTATTATTATTATTATTTATTATTATTATTATTAACCTGTGAGCCAAGCGAAACTTAAAATAGCATGTGAATAAATCAATAAAATATATGTAAAAATATAAAATGTATAAAAATATATAAAAGCCATAGTCTAAAAATATAAAATATATAAAAATATATAAAAGTCATAGCTGGTCTATTCATGGCTGGCTATCAATCTTGGTATTATTATTATTATTATTATTGAACGAGTGAGTATTGTTTAGCTCGGAAAATGGTGAGCTTTAATATATGAAAAAAGAATTGTCTGAATATCTTGGCTTTTTTCTGGGCTGAAGGGTAAATTTCGATTACAGCATTTGACATTCCAGGACAATAATGCTAGACTCTTTAATAGCCTCCCAGAAATTTTTAGAAAATGCAAAACTTTCAGTACTTTCCTGAGGCTGTGCAAGACCTTACTGTGCTTTAATATTTGCTTACTTGTTTTTCAATTTTCCATGAACTACATGGGTAATTTAATATAAAAAGTAATAAATATTCGATTTGTCTATTTCTTGCATGGTTAATTCTGCTAGACTGAGAACACGATTGGGAACACTTCATAATGTAAATTTAGCAATCAAATAGTGATTATTGGCTGATAATTTTTTGTTTTACTTCTCATTTTCGTTGTTTCTTTTTTATGTCAAAAGATGGAAGTCCAAATGCAAAAAAAAAAAAAAAGTTTCATTCCCTCTCCGAACTGACCATCATCAAACATAATTACACCTCACACACATTCAAAACAAAAGTTACCATTTATTTACACCTCACCACATGGTATATTACAAATCTACTTGCAAGTAAATGTCACAAAATATTCTGTCCCTTGTAATGTTAATTTCATTACACTGATATGCTAAAAACATTCAAAAGAGTGGGTGAGTTGAAAACATTTTTGTAGAACAGATTTTTTTACAATTACTAGTTTCACCCTACAATGTTCTAATTTTCTTTTAAGGTGGCCTGTTTAACAAGATTCAGCTGCTTACAGTAATATAAGAGAAAATAAATTTAAGGAATATTCTCGGCCTTTTGAGCCCTTAAAAAACATTCCATTAACAAAATCTATGTTACAAGCACAAACATAACTGTTTCGTAATACAGTAATAATATATAATGTAGGTATAGTAGAATGCAATAAATGTCATAACATATTATAGATTTGAAAACTCCGCAGCTAATTCATTTACAAAATCTGCTGCCCAAGAAAAAACAGTCAAATAAAAGACATCCTTTGAGATGTAACCTGCTACTGGCCTCTAGAAAACGCTACAAATATAATTATTTCTCAAAATTGTCTTCTTACAAAAATTCAGAAATTTCTGAATCAACAGTGAGTATTTTATCGATATTGATATCATGAGTGAGATATCAAATGAGCTCAAATATCTGGATTCGGTTGTTGCAGAAGTCAGACACAACTATCCTTCCATCACTAAGATTTGCTGTAGACACAGGATTATCAAACACTCCTATCTCGCTTCCTTTTGTTCCAAACTTAGTTACGAACTTTCCGTTCAGCTCGAACACCTGAACCCTGTGATTCCCTGAATCACAAACCATCAGATGTCCGTCTCTGTTAACCGACAAGTAACCAGGACGATTGAACTCACCGTCCTTGTTCCCCTTCTTACCGAATTTAAACACAAAATTTCCCTCCAGATCAAACACTTTGATACAGTGTTCACCCTCGTCTGAGACTATAAAATATTGTTCCGTCTGTATACAGTGACAGGGAAAGGACAAAGAGCCTTGCCCGCCAAATGTACGTTTGAACTGCCCACGAGGGGAAAATATCTTAATTAATTGGTTACCTTTATCAGCAACAATAATATCACCATTACTGATGACAGATAAACCTTCAGGATTGTAAAGCTGGTGATCAATGTTTCCTTTGTCACCAAACTGAGTAAGAAACTCACCATTCCCACTGAACACCTGGACCCTGTTGTTACCACAGTCCGCCACTATAATGTCGCCATTGTTATCAAAAGCTATCCCTGAAGGGAGGTTAAATTCACCCGGATTACGTCCCTCTCTACCAAACGATCTTACGTGGATACCGTCACTACTGAATACCGATACCCTGTGGTTTGTTAACTCAGTTACTGCTATTTCATTTCGATTATTCACTGCCACTCCCCATGGGGAATCGAGCTTTCCAACAGACTCGGCGCATTCTCCAAAAGATAGCACAGGTTTGAACCGCCTGGTTTGGATCTGAACCTTAAAAGAACTGCCACGGACATGTTTTCCTTCAAACCCACTAATTGCTTTACTGTTCTCTTTTCCTTCGGAACTTGATTGCTGCGTCTTAATTTTGTTAAAAACAGTTTTTACAGAACCGACCCCCTTAGTGTTTAACATGCTAAGTAGTTCTTTATTTTCAGTAAAATTAAATCGAAGGATGCGTGCAATGTCACTTTTACCTTGGGCTCCTTGTTCCTGAAGGATCGTGTCAAATGTTTCATTAAATCCCAGGATTTCAGCACTGGAACTTCGTCTCAAAAGTTGTCTGGTTTCCTCGATGGCTGATTCAATAACATGAAGTTGATTTTCAGCTTCTCCTTTTTTCAGCGCGAAACCCTCGAGCGATTCTTTCGCTTGGTTATCAACTGCGCCAAAAATGTCCTGCTTCCTCGCTTCAATGATTGCCATCATCTGATCTGCAGTCGCCTGCACTTTGCTTTTTACGTCAGCTACTTGCACCTGAACATCAATGCTGCTTTGGTCGAGTTCGCTGATTTCATTTCTCTTTTCCTCTGCTTTCTCGTCAAGCGATTTAATCAGAGACTCCATTCGCAGCCTGCGTTCATTTACTCCATCTTCCAGAAGCACTTTGGCGTGACCTTCGTGCTCTGTTAAAGCACAAGCGTTGCAAATAGCAACTTTGCAGTTCTTGCAAAAGAACTCCAGCACTTTGTTTACGTGGCGTTTAATCTGGCAAAACGCTGGTCGCTTTAACACGTCTTCAATGTCCTGATCTTGAAAGTCTTTTATCGCCAACACTTGATGTTCAATATTTGCTCGGATAAAGTTGTGTGGCGAGATGCATTCCTCACACCAGAACGCGTAGCACTGGAAACAGTAGAAAGAGTTGGCGCTTCTCTTGTCGCAGTTTCCACATTTCACGCCAGTTGTGTTGCACTCTTTAATGGCCAACACATCCAGGAGGCTGTTTATTCTGAAGTTGGTGGGAAACTCGCTGGGATTTCCACTTCCTGGGATCCTAATTTCCTTGCGACATTCTGGACATGATATGATATCTTGTCTTGGACTGGTTCGATGAATCCCGTTCAGACATTTAAGACAGAAGCTGTGCAAGCAAGGCAGCTGTTTTGGCTCGGTAAAGGGGCACATGCACACAGAACAGGATACTTCATCGTGAAGATTATCGAGCAAAGTCTTAATATCCATAATAAATGACGCGAAGCGAAGGTTTGGAATTCAAAACGATGCAGTTGAGAGATCGATGAAGTTTTGTCTTGTGACGGGATGTTGTTTAATTTCTTATCAGACTTATAATACCGGTATTGACCAATCATAGAGCGATCACTGCATTGTTTTGATGTTACATCGTAAAAGAATGGTTTCAAAAACATCCTGAATGTCTAGCTAGGAATTGTTTATGCGACCAAGAGAGCATGACCTTTTAAGAAGCTGTCAAGATGTTCTCCATCAGACTGCCTTAGGGCAATGTTTGAGAGATTTAATTTTTTGCGTCTGTTGTCCTTGACGCTCGTGAGGTTTTATCCTTTAAAGTTGGCTTTCTTTTTGCCCTAGCAGGGGCGTGAATAGGATTTTAAGTCAACCGAGAAAAGGTTTTAATTTCCAATATCACGCTGTCGAAACACGGAATGAAATCGAGCTTCTTGAAATCCAAACAATCTTTTTAGTATCTACGAAAGCTCGTTTGACAGAAACCCGTTTGTGGTTTGCACGATATGATTGTAGCCTGTGGACAAAACATTTCGGTGGGGAGTAGGGTAAAAAGAAGAGCCTCTCTCCGGCCGGCTTTTCTTCTCGACCCCTATGGGAAAAACATTACAATACTACATTGAATTGGCTTTCCAGGGCATGTATGTACCTGAAATTTGTTCTGTATTTGTTCTCTTATCTATTGCTGATTAGAACATTAACGGCTTAGGTTCCGGTGCTTTTATTGTCGTTAAGCAAGAAAACAGTTACTGATTTTTACAATACTATATGTAAGACCTCACAAGCTCTTTTAATGTGCCGTCTCGTTTTTGATATATTCTGAGACATGAATTAAAAAGTATGTGTGTTCGAAGCACAAACCGCAGCAAAAAGGGGACTCATTCCAAATATCGCATTTTTGAGAATTTTGCGCGTGTTTTAAGGGAGTTGTAGCCTGTTTAAAGGTTTCCTTTAAGTTCCGACTTTTAGGGGTAGAGGGGTCGAAATAAGATTCCTACAAAAGGTACGTCCTGCAGTTTCATTTTGTGGGCTTGGCTCGATCCTGAGACACACTGTTCCAAAACGTTTTGACGCAACCACTTCGTTCAGTTGCCATATAAAAAGTGTATCTAAACAAACCATAAATGTTTCTAATGACAAGCCAAAAGATGACAAAACTCGAAACTCTGAATTTCAGCAAAATCACAGCGTCAAGATGTTTAACGACGCCGGATATTTTGCAAACCTGGATACAGAATCAGTAAAATACTTGACCGACGGCACGATTGATCCTTACGGCAGTAAAACAGATGAAACCAAAAAAGTTGGATATAGGCCTGGAAGTGAATCCTTTTGTAATCCTTTTCAGCTTCTACTCTCTTATAGGCGGTAGACAACGTGCCGAAAAACCTAGTGTAAATCCAACATTTTTTTAAAAACATGATGTTTTCGAGATGAGAAAAACAGAGAGATTTGACAGCATATCAGTGTGGGCATGGCCTCTGAATCTGATACGAAGTAACTTTTTTTAAATTTTTTTAGTAATTTTTTTTACAAATTCTACAACGGTAGGGAAATCGACAAGAGGACACTTTGTCCTGCCTTTCTATTTTCGAGATGACAAAACGGAGGGAATTGAATTAGAAAACATGGTAGTGTAGGCAAGGCATAAAAAGTAAGTCAACGTGTAAAAGCAAGATACAGTGGAACCTCGATTTAACGAACCTCTATTTAACGAAGTCCTCGATATAACGAACGATATTCTATGTCCCAGCCAAAGTTACAGTAAAATGTATGGAATAGAACCTCGATATAACAAACCTCGTTATAACGAATTCTTCGATATAACGAACATAATCCGGAAGCCCAATCCGGAAGCCCAAACGTAAAATCTATGCTTTCAAGGAATGGTGGCTCGGTGGAATGAAACCGTTGAATATCGGGCCTAAGTCGTTGTTCCGATGCTGAGCCGCTGTTAGTGGGTTTTTGTTCCAAGTTCCATGAGAATGGAAAACTTTTGCTGTTTACCTGGATATTGAATTGGGTTCGGCTGCGTTTATGTAAGGCCACGAAAAAAGGGTCCTGAACAGGTAAAATAGGAAACGGGACCTGTCGTTTTGCACTGGAAAAATAGGAATTGACACAATTGGAATGGGATGTGATCACTGGAACTGGGAAAAATCATCTTGAAGCCGAGAATGTGAACATCTTTTACCTCCTGTTGTTAATCAAAGACTCCTGCAAGCCCACTCGTAAATGCGGAAGTGAACAGTTGTTACCGTAACGCAGAACTCGAACCAAACTACGCTACCAGGATTCGTGGACGCCATACGGGAATGAAGTGTGAGGTGAAAGGTATAGAACATTGTTCGCATTGTGTTTGGTTGGCCAAGGAGTCGAAATATCAATCGCATTTAACAAGAAAGCCATAATGGCTTAATAAGCAGCGTGGTCGAGTGGTTAGGGCATCAGACTTGATATAAGGAAGTCCCTGGCGTTGTTTCTCTGTAGCCCCGGGTTCAACTCCTCGGCTTTGTTTGTAAATAGCCAGCTGGTCTGCCTCCTGCCAGTTGGGATTTTTAACCAGGCTATGTTTTATTTGATTTGCTGTAGACATGCAAGAATTACAGTATTTTCCTTAGACTGTCCAAGACTATGCTGCGCTTTAATATTTGCTTACTTTTTTTTTTTTTTTTTCAATTTTCCATGATAACTTAACAAAAAAAAGCAATAAATCTTCATTTTGTCTATTTCGTGCTTGTTAATTTTTTTTAGACTAAAAATACGATTAGGGACACTTCATAATGTAAATCTAGCAATCAAGTAGTGATTACTGGCTGATAATTGTGTTTTGGTTTTTTTCTTATTTTCGTTATTCCTTCTTCTTTTATCTCAAACGATTGAAGTCCAAATGCAGAATAAAAGTTTCATTCCCACTCCAAACTGACCATCATCAAACATAATTACACGTCACACACATTGAAAAGCAAAAGTTACCATTTATTTACACCTCACTTCATGGTATATTACAATACTACTTGCAAGTAAATAAAAATTTACTTATGTCACAAAACATTCCGGCTGTTCCTTATAATGTTAATATTATAACAACTGGTATGCTGAAACCGTACAAAAGAGTGATATCACTTGAAAACATTTTTGTTGAACAGATTCATTTAATATCAATAGCTTCAACCTACAATATAATAATTTTCTATTTAACAAAATTCAGCTGCTTACAGTAAATTATATAAGAGAAAATAAATTTAAGAAATTTTCTTGGCCTTTTGAGCCCTTACAAACTAAGAACATAACTGTTTCGTAATACAATAATAATATATAATGTAGATATATATATAGTAGAATGCAACAAATGTCAAAACCATCTTAGTTTTGAACTGCTCCATAGTATTTTCATTTACAAAATCTCTGTTGCCCAACAAAAACAATCAAATAAAAGACATCATTTGAGATGTAACCTGCTACTGGCCTCTAAAAAAAGGTACAGATATAATTATTTCTCAAAATCGCCGTCTTACAAAAATTCAGAAATTTCTGAATCAACAATGAGAATTTTATCGAAATCACAGGTGACATGTCAAATGAGCTCAAATATCTGGATTCGGTTGTTGCGGCAGTCACACACAACTATCCTTCCATCACTAAGATTGGCTGTAGACTCTGGGAAATAGAACTCTCCTATCTCCCTTCCTTTTGCTCCAAACTTCGTTACAAACTTTCCGCTCAGCTCGAACACCTGAACCCTGTGATTCCATGAATCACAAACCATCAGATGTCCATCTCTGTTAACCGACAAGTAACCGGGCCAATTGAACTCATCCTCCTTGTTCCCCTTCTTACCGAATTTAAACACAAAATTTCCCTCCAGATCAAACACTTTGATACAGTGTTCACCACTGTCTGAGACAATAAAAAATTGCTCCGTCTGGATACAGTGAAAGGGACGGGATAAAGAGCCTTGTCCGCCAAATTTACGTTTGAACTGCCCACGAGGGGAAAATATCTTAATAAATTTGTTACCTTTATCGGCCACAATAATATCACCGTTACTGGTGACAGATAAACCTACAGGTATCTGAAGCTGGTGATCAGAGTTTCCTTTTTCACCAAACTTGCTAAGAAACTCACCATTCCCACTGAACACCTGGACCCTATTGTTAAGATAGTCCGCAACTATAATGTTGCCATTGTTATCAAAAGCTATGCCTGAAGGGTATTCAAATTCACCCGGCGCAGGTCCCCCTCCACCAAACGATCTTAAGTGGGTTCCGTCACTACTGAATACCGATACCCTGTCATTACCCAACTCAGTTACTGCTATTTCATTTCGATTATTCACAGCCACCCCACATGGTACATTAAACTTTCCAACAGACTGCCCGCGTTCTCCAAAAGAAAGCACAGGCCAGAACCGTCTGATTTGGATCTGAACCTCAAAAGAACTGCCATGAACATGTTTCCCTTCAAACCCAGTAATGGCTTTTATCTTTATCTCTTTTTCTCTATATTTATTTGCTTTTCTCTTTATCCCAACCCCCTTAGTGGTTAACATGCTAAGTAGTTCTTTATGTTCAGTAAAATTAAACCGAGGTATGCGTTCAAGGTCACTTTTACCTTGGGCTTCTTGCTCCTGAAGAATCGTGTCAAATGTTTCATTATATCCCAGGATTTCAGCGCTGGAACGTCGTCTCAAAAGTTGTTTGGTTTCCTCGATGGCTTCGATGGCTTTGTTGGCTTCGCCTTTTCTCAACGCGAAACACTCGAGCGATTCTTTCGCTTGATTATCAACTTCGCTAAAAGTGTCCTGCTTCCTCGCTTCAATGACTGCCATCATCTGATCTGCAGTCACCTGCACTTTGCTTTTTACGTCAGTTACTTGCGCCTGAACATCAATGCTGCCTTGGTCGAGCTCGCTGATTTCATTTCTCTTTTCCTCTGCTTTCTTGTCAAGCGATTCTATCAGAGACTCCATTCGTAGCCTGTGTTGATTTGCTCCATCTTCCAGAAGCACTTTGGCGTGACCATCGTGAAGTGTTACAACACAAGCGTTGCAAATGGCAACTTTACAGTCCTTGCAAAATAACTTAAGCGCTTTGTTTTCGTGGCGTTTAGTCTGGAAAAACGCTGGTCGCTTTAGCACGTCTTCAATGTCCTGATCTTGAAAGTCTTTTATCGCCAACACTCGATGTGCTTTATTTGTTTGGATGAAGTTGTGTGGCGAGATGCACTCTTCACACCAGAACGCATAGCACTGGAAACAGTAGAAAGAGTTGGCGCTTCTCTTGTCGCAGTTTCCACATTTCGCGCCACTTGTGTTGCACTCTTTAAAGGCCAAGATATCCAGGAGGCTGTTTATTCTGAAGTTGGTGGGAAACTCGGTGGGATTTCCATTTTCCGGGATCCTAATTTCCTTGCGACATTCTGGACATGATATGACATTTTGTCTTGGACTCGTTCGATGAATCGCGTTTAGGCATTTAAGCCGGGATTTAAGACAGAAGCTGTGCAAGCAAGGCAGCTGTTTTGGCTCGGGAAAGGGGCACATACACACAGGACAGGATTCTTCATCCTGAAGATTATCGAGCAAAGTCTTGCTATCCATAATGAAGGACGCGAAGCGAAGGTTTGGAATTAAAAATAACGCAGTTAAGAGATCAAGGAAGTTTTGGTTGTTGACGGGATTTTATTTCTTTTCTGACTTTTAATACCGGTATGGACCAATCACAGAGTGGTCATTGCAATGTTTTGACGTTACATTGTATTATGAATGGTTTCAAAAATATCCTGAATTTCTGGGAATTGTTTATGCGACCAAGAGAGCATGACAAAATGTTTTCACATGAGATTGCCTATGGGCAATGTTTGAGAGATTTACTAATTTTCTGCCTCTGTTTTCCTTTACACTCGTGAGGCTTTATTCTTTAAAGTTGGCTTTCTTTTTGCCCCAGAGAGGGCGTAAATAAGACTTTAAGTCAACTGAGAGAAAGGTTTTAATTCCCAATATCACGCTGTCGAGACACGGAATTAAATCAAGAAATGTAGAAATCCTAACTTCCTTTTTAGTCCCTACGGAAGCTCGTTTGACACAAACTTGTGGTTGAACGAAATGTTCATTTAATTAACTCCTAGCCTATGAAAAAAAAACCCTCCGGTGGGGAGTAGGGTGAAAAGAAAAGCCTCTCTCCGGCCGGCCTTCCTTCTCGACCCTTTAGTGTAGGAAAACTATTGCAATACTACATTGAATTGGCTTTGCAGGGCATGTTTATAACTGAAGGCTTATTTCATGGTAAGGGAAATATATTAGTTGTTCTACGATTTATTGCTGATTAGATCATTTACGGCATAAGATCCGGCGCTTTTATTTTCGTTACTGAAAAAAAAAATCCTAATTTTTACAATACTATATGTAAGATTTCACAAGCTCTTTTAATCTGCCGTGTCTTCTTTGATATTTCCTGATACATGAGATAAAAATAATACGTGTTTAAAACACAAACCGCAGCAAAATGATGAAATCATTTCAAATATCGCATTTTTCATTATTTTGGTCGTGTGTTTTTAATGCGAAGAATCAGAGGAGTTGTTCCAACTTTTAGGGGTTGAGGTGTCAAAATAAGATTTCTTCAAAAGGTACGTCCTGCAGTTTCATCATGGGCAATAGGAAACATGGGTTTCGACTAAATAAATATTACATTTATCTCACATAAAGTTGAATTACTCACAATGAAGTAGTCTTTAGTCTTTTCTGGTCGTTTCTCCCCATTTATTTCTTGTAGAGTAGCCCTAACATTCTTTATCGCCAGCATGCATTCGTTAAGTCTTGGTAACCGTGCTGTGTTTATTAAAATCCTAGGCGCGGCCGCTAAGCGCGCAAGCGTTAACACCAAAAAGTGACTGGGTAGGAAACGATTTAACCGTTGCTAGGAGATTAGAGCTACTGGCCAATCACTGAACCGAAAAGACAAAAGACATCGTTTTTCAAATTCGTCTGCACGCGGTAAGAGCACTGCAAACTCCTTCCACCCCTTGCTAGTAGCATGCAATATGTGACAAAAAGATTACTCTCCCCGCATACACCTTATTCCAAAATGGCGGCTGCCTCAGACGATCTGGGTCAAGTAGCACGAGAGCGAGGCATCGAGGGCCACGATTCAATGTTTGCATGTTTACATGTGGTAGTATAGTCCGAAAACTGCCTCGAAACTGCTGTGTTCCCGGGTGTAAGAAAAAAGTTTACGAAGAGGATGGTGTTAAAATATCTTTTCATAAGTTCCCTGAAGACAGAGAACTGTTCAGGAAATGTTTAGTTGTCATCCGAAGAGATGTTGGCAACTGAAAGAGTTTAGAGTGACCGATCATACGAGGGTTTGCTCAAGACGCTTTAAATCGAGTGATTATCTCACATCACTGACAGGCCGTAAAAAAAAATGTTAAAACGGACAGAGAGTGCCGTCCATATTTTTTTTGGAAGCAACGTTCTCCGGTAAAGAGGAAGTCCCCGAAGAAGAGAAGTCCTGTAAAGCGAAAAAAATTGGCGAAGGGGTCGGAAACAAGTACCGCGAACGCTGCAAATGCAAATATATATTCCTCCGCCCTGGAAACTGACAAAAATCAAAATCCTGATTCTGTATATAACGAACACAGCAATCATCTCTGATGATAGAATTAGCGTTACCTTTTTACGAGCTGTGCCTTCGTTGACATTCATCTTAATTAATTTGCATTTGCATTGCATTAATTTAATTTTTATTAAGGATTTTTACAAACATTACGTACTTGACGTATTGCAGTCCGGTCTTCCCAGCTTAAGCGAGCGCCAACTCCAGCTTCTTCGGATGGCTTCAACATAGTATGAAATTCGTTGCAGTTCTGATACGGCAGTTAAATGACTTGCACTTCTAATAAGATTAAAGAGATATAGATATTTATGGCAACAATCGCTATAATGTACACAAGAAAACAAAATCGAACACTTTCAAGCGCTCAACTGGAGTAAACGTATTTTAAACGATGGTATTTTTTCCAAACCTGGTATGAAGTTAGTTCGTGGTTCCATGGCAAGGTATTCAAAACAAACAGCGAAATATTCCGGTGAAACAGCTTCCAACTATAAACGAAATATTTCGAACTCGTAGCAATTCTGTTCCAGTTTATTTTCCGACATCTCTTCGTTACCAGACTTCTAGCGGCTTTTTAGACCCCCAGGAGCGGGCACCCTTTGCTTCCTTACATGGAAATGGTATGGAGGAGGAATTGGGACAAAAATGTAATTGAATCGAATTTCATGCCATTGGACCATTAACGCCATGCCACCGAATCATACATCATTCTATCCGACAATATGCTTCATGTCATTGGATCGGACTTCATTTTATTGGATCATACGTCATTCTATCGGATTATACACTTCATGTTATTGGATCGGACTTCATTTTATTGGATCATAAGGACATGCTTGTTAGGGCAAAAAATATAAAGGCAGCGTTCATAAAAATGTACACCACATAACGCAGTAAGCCGTGCAGGCCTGTCATTTCTATTATTATCCTAATCATAAGTGAAATGAGATTATGGGATTGACGTAACTTTGGAAGGAGAGCTGCTTCAAACGTTCCCCCAAGCCTCACAACCAGCGAGCATAACCACTCCACCTTCTACAAGCCATAATCAAGATCTGCATTGCAAGCCAGTTGATTCATAACTTCAAGAAGTACCGTTTTCATGTTGCTTTCTATAAGTTCTTGTGCTGTTCGATGTTGACCCTGCAGGTGAGCCGCCATATTTGCTGTTACGTATCTGGAAAAGCAGTCTGGGAAACAAACTTTTTTCAATGAGACGCTGGCCCGATGGAATGACGTTTCTGATCCAATGACATGAAGTCCGATCCAATGACATGAAGCATATTGTCGGATAGAATGATGTATGATTCGGTGGCATGGCGTTAATGGTCCAATGGCATGAAACTCGATTCAATTACATTTTTGTCCCAATTCCCCCTCCTTAGAGACGGGCATAGTTTCTTCTTACGAGGTTCGCACCCGGGGGGGGGGGGGGGGGAGGTACTCCCCGGAATTCTTGGTGGGGGTGTGCCACCCGGATCTTCAAATCCCGACCCTATTTCAGACCTAAACATGCCATTTTCCACACCCGTTTTCAGACCTGAAATTTATGCATCAGTGCCGAACGGAAGTTGACGCAAGGAGTAAAAGTAAGCTGGAATGACATAGTTTATCTATTTCTTTTTCTCGCTATCAGTTAGTCGTTCCAGTTACGTACTGAGAAGAAACATATGTTTGTAAGCTTTCGTAAATGTTCCCCGCCCCAAAAACCCGACCCGATTTCAGACCGTAATTGTCAAAATCTATACCCTATTTCAGACCAAAACGGCTCAAAAACCATACCCTTTGGGGCGGCACATACCTATATACCTTATAAAGGGGAGTACCCCCCGGGGGTTCGCATGATTGATCGAGTTTGGTTCGTACCCAGGGGGTGATTGAGTTAACACTCGCGGGTTTAGTGGCCGCGCCTGGGATTTTAATAGGACGCACGGTTACCAAGACCGTAACGAATGCTGAATTTGTTTTGAGTCAAACGGCGCGTTGTTACTTGCTAATCAGGGCTATTCTACAAGAAATAAATAGTGAGAAACGACCAGAAAAGACTAAAGACTACTTTATTGTGAGTAATTCAACTATATTTGAGATAAATGCAATATTTATTTAGTCGAAACCCATGTTTCCTATTGCCCATGGTTTCATTTAGTGTGCGTACGCGTGGCTCGATCCTGAGACACACTCCTCCAAAACGTTTCAACACAACCACTTCATTCAGTTGCCATATAAAAAGTATATCTAAACTTCTAAACAAACCATAAATGTTTTTTGTGAAAAGCCAGAAGATGACAAAAACTCGAAACTCTGAATTTCAGTAAAATCACAGCGTCAAGATGTTTAGCGACGCCGGATGTTTTGCAAACCTGGATACAGAATCAGTAAATACTTGACCGACGGCACGATTGATCCTTACGGCAGTAAAACAGATGAAACCAAAAAAGTTGGATATAGGCCTGGAAGTGAATCCTTTTGTTATCCTTTTGCTTCTACTCTCTTATAGACGGTAGACAATGTGCCGAAAAACCTAGTGTAACATTTTTTTTTTAAACACGATGTTTTCGAGATGAGAAAAACAGAGGGATTTGACAGCATATCAGTGTGGGCATGGCCTCTGAATCTATTGTGGAGTAACTTCAGATATTTTTTTTTTAATTTTTTTTCTTTACAAATTCTACAACGGCGGGGAAATCGACAAGAGGACACTTTGTCCTGCCTTACCATTTTCGAGATGACAAAAACAGGGCGAATTGAAAACATGGTAGTGTGGGCAAGGCATAAAAAGTAAGTTTTAAAACGTGTAAAAGCAAGATATAACGTGCTATGCGAAAATACGGTTCACTGGCGAGGATTCATACCCCGGTCTCCTGCGTTCAAGGCAGACGTGATAACCACTACACTACAAGCGAAAAAAATGTGTCTGTATTGCTTTGCGAATTTCATTTGAAGAAACTTCAAACACATTTAGTTTATTTATTTTTGGTTTTATTTTACAAGTTCGATAATGGCGGGTAAACAGACAAGAGGACGTATTTGAGACCAGTTTTGTCTATCATCCCTTTCAGAGAAAGAGCTAAAGTTCCACGAGGAAAGTCGATAAAAAAGAGTAAAGATTGGATTAAAGGAAAGAAGGAAAGAAGAAGACGGCAGGGAAAGTAAGGGAAATCTTTGTTAAAGCGATGAAGTGATGTTAAGGGCAGTTTGGAACACAGAAGAAAGTTATTTAGCACACTGAAGTATTTTTTTCAAAAGTTTAGAAACTGTTCAAGTAAAGCAAGGGTAGCAAGAGCTTTAAATAATTTTAAAAGAGTAGTTTTCAATTGAGTGTTGTTAAATCAAAACCAAAGAAATTACTCTGACCAATCACAACAGACGTAAACAGCGCAATGAGCCAATCAGAATTCGAAACAAATATCTGTAACTGGTGCCAAGCGCGGGAAAATACGTGAGAGAAATGACGATTGGTTTTGGTTCTGTTTCGTTGGTTAAGAAGATGGCGCGAGTTTTGCCAACCAATCACTGAGCGCAATAAAGCAAAACTTGAACAAAGCAAACGCGAAATTACTTTTTGACACTCGGTTGAAAACCGCCTACTAGAGGAGCAACTTGCGGATTTCAATCTCTGGCAATCTTGGGAAGTCAAAAGTTATCTCTATAAATCCCGGGTTTTTGCCAGCTAAAAATTGCCTTAGGGAGCCTTGGCAATATTTAGTTAGCAGTCGTCGGCTAAGTGTCAGACATCTTCTGTTTAGGCATCCTTCGGAGGCTTGGACAAAATGTTGGTATTCTTTTCACACATGTTATGATCATTTTAAAATACCTAGCGTCATTTGTGCCCAATTACACGAAAAGCTGTCCTTCATCTTCGCCAGTTGGAATAGTTATTCCTCTGACCTCGTTTTCGTGAACGATTTCAGTTTGATGAGATGAACTTCAATTATTTTTTCTTAATTCTAGGGAAGTGAGGCCAGACTCAAAGTACACGGGACGAAAAAGAAAACCTACCTTTTGACTGGGACGCGACCAGGGAATTTGTCCTTTAAACCAACAGCGAAACATGCGTTACGGTAATTTGCAGAGAATTGAATGGTCATTTACCGTTCTGTGGATGTGTATGGTCACATTTGACGTGAAAATAATCCTTTCACGTGGACTAACGAAAAACAATCTTAATTATGACAAATAGATGGAAACATGCTGTACCTGGCTCTTAATATTCCTACCAAATGGTGTTGGGAAAGTAAAAAGGAAGGACGAAAATTGTTTGGCAAAAGTTGTGTAGCGTAATCTTCAAAATAGAGTGATGATATAGTTTGCAAGCCAAGTTGAAGGTGAGATTGAACGTGTATGTAACGCGCGTGTTACGCCACCTCTGAAATTATCTTACCATAGTATCTGAACTGCGTTGCAGAAAACATGAAAAGTAGTATATTCAGCTGTTTTTCAAGACATTGTGAGACTGAATAAATGTCTCAATTCCTGGGTGACTCTTCTTTCCTTGGTCGCTCCCTCACTTTTCATCGCTCTTATGTTTTGGTGACTCTAGTTGTTGGCGTGGCTACAAGGTTGAGACCGATACAACGTAGAATTACGTTTTAGAGTGTGCTATATTTCGGCTGCTTCTCTTACCATTTGTATTTGTTAAGCCGATCAGATCAACAATTGATCCAAGTGAACGTATACCAGCAGGATTAACGCCACGGTTGTTGCTTAGACTTTACTCACAAGATTGAGGTCCTTCACTGCACCCAATCTTAGTTCGGTACCTTAACTCCACCCTCCCCTCCCCTTACCCCCATCTTGGTCTAAGCACCTTCCCTACTGAATCACGTTCAGCGCCTTCTTTCTTGATGCCTGAACTGATGAAGGCTCCAAAGTGGGGCCCTTGGAACCCCACCCCCACCCCGCAGCAACAACCCAATACTTCCCCCTCCCCCCCGCACTAGCAGTGGTCTTCAGCAACGCTTTTTTTTTTGTTTTTTTGTTTTTTTTTTTGTTTTTTCAACTATTATGTCAAAGTGAGTGCACAAGTCCTTCAAACGAATGATCTCTTCTTCAAATTTTGTGGTGATTGCTCGGCTAGTGGCGTTCTAATCAGGAAGGATCCACGACGATAGTTTACCGTGAGCTTCTAGTGTCAAGCACTCGCCGAGTGTAAGTTAAACATGGCGTCGCATGGATGAATTTTGCGTCGCGAAAGAGGGCGGCAGCTTTTAGTTGTTGGAAGGACTAACGGAAAATGAATCTAGAGAGCGCTGGGGGAGAAAACAGAAGACCGAATAAATAACTATCATCAACGATCCTGCGCGTGGTCAAACGGAAAACACTGTATCATCAACTATCATGAAGAATTTAAACACGCTCAAAATGAATGATAGTTCATAATGATCGATGATAGCGCATGATAGTTGGTGGTCTGCTATCATGAACTATCCTTGACTTTCATGCGCTGTTTGCCCAGCGTTTCCACTCGTAAAAACTCAAAACGAGTTGCGTACTCTGCGTCATATAAAGTGCCATTGTGACGTCACCATTCAGTTTGCTCTTTTTCGCGGAACAGATCAGCTGTCTTTTTCGTGTGAAAGGCAAAAAGTATCGTTATGAGAGAGAAGGTGTTGTTGGAATTAATTACCGCGATTAGAGTTTTCTTTCTGCTATCACATTACACTCTTAAAGCGAAACGAGAAGGTAGCATACGTTCATGGTTTCTTTTTTTATGACTTTAGTTTTTGTTGCACTCGGAGAATCTAAGAGAAGCTTTTTTTCATATCAAATGGTTTTAACTATTCTCAGCAAATCATGCTCGTTTTCATCACTGTATATCAAAAATGAAAAGATAAAAGTATGATCAGGCTATAATTAACGGCAAGAATTTTAGTTTTTAATTAAAAGGGATTTGCTGAAGCAAAGACATGCAAAAATTACAGAGAGATTTAAGGCTCGACGTTTCGGAGTCATCTTGACTCCATTATCAAGAGAAAAAATCAGTTTGTGAACGCGGATATTTAAATAGGCTAGAGCTGAAAATTAACATATTAATAGATGGATAAACAAATACTTTAGCGCGAATTGAATCAGTTTGCACGTTCAGTTCTGGTTTCAGTTCGCGTGCAAACTGATTCAATTCGCGCTAAAGTATTTGTTTAACCATCTATTAATATGTTAATTTTCAGCTCTAGCCTATTTAAATATCCGCGTTCACAAACTTAATTAATAGATGGATAAACTTAATTTACTTTTTTTTCCCGAAAACCAAACAACTTTCGGTTGCCATGGCAGTTCCATAAAGTGTTCCTCGCGCGCTCGTGTCGCCATTTCATTTTTTTCCTTTTAATTTTTAGCGCGCGCTTACACGGTTAAATCGAAATTCGTTTACGCAAGTTTTGACAAGTTTATTTAATTATCATATCTGTCTGTATAGATAAATATAAACTTCAGTGGTTCGTATTTGCCGCACGTTGAACAAAAATGGAACACAAAATGATACCAACACCAAATTTATGCAAGGCGACTACACAACAGTCATTCGCGCACTCGTTAAGCTAGGGAGTGAGGGAACTCAACGGAGGCGCGGATATCCGAAAGGTTCGAAGGGTTGAATGCGTGCACGCACCATGCCAGCCCCATTCTCCAATTCGGAAACGTCGTTGACCTTGTATTCTAAGATCGCGCATTGTACTGGCGGGAACAGACTCATGCGAAAGTATTGACTGCGATCCCCATCTCAAGCTCAAAAGGGTCCCTATATTGTAACGCGCATAGAGGCCTGGGCCTGCCTCCCTTGATAATCTTGATCTTCCAAAACGGAAGTAACGCTCCAGAGGCTAACTTGAATTTTAACTGTTGTTACATGTTGTTAGAGACAGGGTTATCGGACCTGTCGCCTGGGCCGGGTTGTTCGAAAGCTGATTAACGCTAATCTAGGATTAAAAGTTAATCGAGGTTTTCATCTCGCTCTTTGAAAGTGGTTTAAAGCCTAATTTCAAGCTAAAGGTAAAGAAAAGTCAAAGTCAAAACTGAGTGACAAAAATGTTTTGGAATAATCTTCACCGATTAGTAATTAAACTTGAATCAAAGTTCACATTAATCCAGGATTAGCTTAATCGGGCTTTGAACAACTGGGCCCTGGAGTTTTTCTAGGGACCACTAAGTTGGGGGAACTTGTAAGTTCTGTTGCGCATGCCCGCCTTACATTCTCCTATCGCTAATCGAGACCCACTTCCTTTCTTTCTAAAGACAAGGGCTAAACGCTCGCCTTCTCGTGTTAACACTCGCGTTGGAAAACACAAATTGGTGTGTGAATGTCGAAAGAAGAGTCTGGAAACTATGTCGGTATTGGCACTAAAATACAATAAATTAAACAAACGAACGAGCGGATTGATGGACAAATGAATGAAGAAATAAACAAATAAACAAACAAACAACTACATAAATAAACATGATCTTTCTATGAAACGATCACGACTGAAGCCAGTAGTAATGCTTCTATGTTAAACAAATAAAGCAACTAACTATTGGAAATGTTAACAAAAGATATATCCTTGCACGTTTTAGGCATGCGTACAAAGCAAGGCAAAAAGGCTCTCTGGTTTAACCTGAGTATACTCTTCCCCTTTTAGAGTAACAGTATTGAACAGTGCCAAGGCCTTCTCTGCTGGTTAGTGTAAAGCCTTTAGTTAACAAAGGTAGCACTTACTAGCTAAAGGGTAATAAACTAGTGGCTTTGAGCTTTGAGTATAAAGGGTACTGCAAAGAGCCTGTGATACCCCTTTGATGTATAGTACAGCCACGGTGCTGTTTGTTTCTTGTTTTTGGTGATGTTTTTCACCAATGAATATTGATTTCTGATGGAAACAAGAACTAGTAGTTTATGCATCAGTACCAGCAGAGCCCATACTAACCCCCGCCCCCGTCTGGGTATTGATCCCGGGGGGGGGGGGGGGGGAGGCACTTGATCCATGTTTGGGTATAGGGGTGCCGCTGGGGGTTTAAAACCCTGACCCTGTTTAGGACGAAAATAACCTTAAATACCTACCCTGTGTAGGACAATGCCCTCTATTTTAAGGCCCTATTTAGGACAAACGACAACATCTAGCTCTTGTCTTACACAAGTGTTTATTGGCAATAGTAATAACATTTCAAGGCCCACTATCACTTACCGGACGTGATGTTTCACGCATTGAAACGCGAATACCAATCACAACAGATAAAAAAATACACTTCCTAGAAGTGATGGCGAAAAATCCCAAAATTTCGCATTAACAGCGGTGAACCTCAAGTGGAAACGTCTCTGATTTCGGATTGCCAAACACTTGACGACAGTCTTGCAACCATGCCCTGTCTAGGACGGGTCCAGGATAGACTCGCTTGAAATTGTATACCCTGTTCGGGGCAGAGGGGCCAAAAACCATACCCTATCCAGCGGCACGTCCCCGTATAGCCCATATAGGGGAGTACTCCCCCTCCCCCGGGTATTGATGAGGCATTTTTCCTCACTGTACGTCCCAGGGGCCGGGTATTTGTCCACCCCAGAGCCGGGTGGGCTCAGTCAAATGAGACAATTATCGAAGCATAAAAGTGAATTTCATAATATTTAATTTGCTATTGTCGCCGTCGGGATTTGTTTTTTAAAGTGGGATTTGTTCTTACATATAATGGAAAATTGAAACTTTTTCGGAAATAGTTATGTTTCTGTTGTTTGAATTTCGAAAGAGAAATGCATTAAATAGTAATTGCTCGGCCTACAAGCCAGCTTGCTTCTTGCTCCCTAATCCCTGCCTAGGTAAGCTCACTTGCACACGATCAACTACACCCTCATGAAACTGTACAATAGTGACATTATTTAGTCTTACTAAGATTAAAAGTACAATTCATAGGAGACAGCGTGGTCGAGTGGTTAGGGCGTCAGACTTGGAATAAGGAAGTCCCTGGAGTTGTTTCTCGGTGGCCCTGCGGGTACACATCTTCGGCTTTGTTTGTAAATAGCCAGCTGGGATTCTTAACCATGTTATGTTCTATTGGAAATATTTCTTTGCTTCTTCCTGTTTTGTTTCATTATCCCTGTTAAGTATATTCAGGAGCCATAATCAGGGATGGATACCATAACGAGATGCCATTTTGACTTGTGGGCTTGTCCCCCTGTGTTGAACCAAAAAATCCCCTTGCGCCATACCCGCGTGCGCGCACGCTTAAATGGCCAGGATCGCGCGTGTAGAAATTTAAATTTTTTTTACCGTTCAAAATGGCGTCCAAATTTTAAATTCTGCCAGGGAATATCTCCTCGGTGCCCACATTTAAGATATAAGACTCTCACAACGCCAAGGTAACAATTGAAAAAAGACGGGAAAGTTGTTAAAATTGCTAGTTTGATGTTAAGGAAATAAATTTATCCTGCGAACTTGAAAAAAAGAAAGAGTTTGAGAACAGATAAGAACGTGTTTACAGCTGTCTTGTGCCTTGGATGACCATAGAAAACGAATAGACATTAATCTCAGTCTTACGTGTAATACTTCTTGAAATCAGTAAGCCAACAGCCGTCATAAGAAGCAGTAAGAAATCGAGAAACTGGCACTGGCTTAATTAATGGTTTATCATTTCTCATGGCACTGGCTTAAACAACGTATTGTTGTTTTATGTGGCACTGGCCTAGTCAATGAATTTTGTTTTATCGGGCACTGGCTCAAATAATTATGGTTTATCGTTTTATGTGGCACTGGCCCCATGATCGTTATTTCTTTTCCTTTTGTTCGGTTATGAGCGGATGTTCTTTTTGCTCTTTTAGTGTATATGTTTAGTTCTTGTCTTTCCAGGTAATCTTGTCAAGTAAGTCCTGGAAAGGTTTTCAACAATTTTCCTCAGGCATCGTTTATCAGGTTTTAGAAGTTATGTTGAAGTCCAGGGCGGATACAACTTCTAAAGCCTACGTTCGCGTAATTAGGAAGTTTTTTGAGTGGTGTAAAAGTAAGCATTTCAGCTTGCAGCTACCTTTTCCTCTTAGTGTTGTTTCTCTTTATTTATTTGAAGTTCAGCAGTCTTGCACCTCTAGTTCCTCAGTAATTTTAGCCCATGCCGCCCTTAAATGGCTTCATTCCTTTGTCCCTAGTTTGGATCGTAATCCTTTGGATAGTGACTTTTGCAGGAATATTGTCGAGTCTGCTAAACGCCAGAAATCACAGCCCGTTGTGAAAAAGAAGCCTATTACCACAGATATCATAAGGAGTATTTTAGATATCCATAATAAGAAAGACGCTAATTTAAAGAATCTTCGTATCGCCGCGTTATGCTCTTTAGCTTTTGCAGGATTTTTTCGTTATGACGAATTATGCAGTATCGCTCCTAAGCATATTGAATTTCACAGTAATTATATTAGAATTTTTGTACCTCGTAGTAAGACTGATGTTTATAGGGAAGGGAATTACGTCTTCATTAGCGCATCCAGGTCTAAGTACTATCCTGTTAGTGTTTTACAAAGGTACTTAGATTTATGTGGTATTGACTTATGTAGTTCTCTCCCTTTATTTAGACCGCTTGTTTTTCACCGTAGTAGTTCTATCTATACCCTTAGAAGTGGTAAGATTTCTTATACTACTTGTAGAGAGATCTTAAGGAATACCTTAAGTCAGCTGGGTTACAACCCTAATGATTATGGTCTTCATAGTTTAAGATCCGGTGGCATTACTTCTGCGGTACGTAATAGTTGTAACTCAATTCCAGAAAGGCTTCTTAAAATGCATGGTAGATGGAAATCTGATTCGGCCAAGGATATGTATGTAGAAGAAAGCCTTGTAAGCAGATTACAAGTAACTAAGTGTTTAGGTTTGTAATGTATTATCGAACGTATATTATTTAATGCATGCTTTTATTAAGAATTGTAAAAAAAAAAAAAAAAGAAAGAAACAGTCTTCTGATTTTCCTGCAAGTTGTCTTGTATTAGTAACAAACAGTTTTGTAATTTTCTTCAGTCTATTGTGTATTAGTAGCTATTTATCTTATAATAAACTGTTTTGGATCCGCTTGCGCATCCTACCATATTTCTTGTGTGATTTGTTTGTATTACGGGAATTTAAGGGTAAAATGATTTACGTTCGTTTGAGCGAAGCGAATTAGAACGTAATAATGGTTTCAAAAATATCCTGAATTTCTGGGAATTGTTTATTATGCGCTCAAGAAAGCATGACCTTTAAAGAAGCTGTCAAGATGTTTTCACATCAGATTGCCCTAGGGCAATTGAGTGATTCAATTTTCTGCGTCTGTTTTCCTTTAGACTCGTGACTTTTTATCCAGGCTTTCTTTTTGCCCCAGCAGGGGCATAAATAAGACTTAAAGTCAAGCAAGAAAAAGGTTTTGATTTCAAATATCACGCTGTCGAAACACGGGATGAAATCGAGCTTCTTGAAATCCACACAATCTTTTTAGTATCTATCGAAGCTCGTTTGACAGAAACCCGTTTGTGGTTTGCACGAAATGATTACTCAACTCTCATTTAACTTCTAGCCTGTGAACAAAATCCTCCGGTGGGGAGTAAGGTAAAAAGAAGAGCCCTTCTCCGGCCGGTTTTCATTCTCGACTGGTTAGTGTAACAAAACCATTACAAACCGTGCATTGAATTGGCTTTCCAGGGCATGTATATAACTGAAGGTGTATTTCATGATAAGAGAAATATATAATTTGTTCTATTTTTGCTGATTAGATCATTTACGGCATAGGATTCGGTGCTTTTATTTCCGTTACGCAAAAAAACAGTTCCTGATTTTTACAATACTATATGCAAGACTTCACAAGCTCTTTTTAGTGTTCCGCGTGTCGTCTTCTGAGACATGAACTAAATTATATCTAGTTTTCAGCCGTGTTATCCGCTTGTGATTGATTGAGTCAAGTAGTCAGTAACAATATTACAGTAAGCACTATTCTTCAGTATTTTCGACAAACACACAGAAAAACAAAGCTTGGTTGGCAAGTGTATTTATTTAGATGGGCATAGAGAAGATATTTTGTTTCTACTTTCTGGACATATTGAGGTAAAACAACGGACGCGTTTCATTCATGTGGCAAGTCGAGAAACGGCTGATGTTTACCGTTACGTCGGTGCGCGATTTTTTCAGTTTTTTCTTGCGGTGGACTTCATTCATAATATTTTAAGCAAATTCTGTTTTAGGTCACGTAAAAAGGGAGCATTTACACTTTTTAGCTTAAAAATAACGGTAGTTTGGAAGTGTAGCATGATATGAGAGAGAGAGTATTAATTTCACTGATTTCCGAGTTACTTCCCTGGGAACGGCTCTTTCATCTCGCTTGAACGTCTCAATATAAACTCGAAAATTTCACCTGAAAAGAATCATTTGATAACTTAATGCTAATATGGGGAGCACTCAAGTTTAAATCTGGGTATTAATTAGGTGTATAAATGCATGAGATGAAACCAGAGACCTTGGCTTTTATCTTAAAGCTTCCGTGAACTGTATGGCAGCATAAGCTCCTGCACGCGCAAAGTAAAGGACCGATTGTTTATTACGTCCTGGGGAGGGGTTGGGGGGGGGGGGGGGTAATTTTTTACCTTGTACGAAAAGTGAGGGGGGTAAAATTTTAAGACATACAAAAGGTACCAACTAAGTGTATTTAGCAACCATTCCTCTCATCAATCATAGAGTTGGTAAAATCGACTAGATACTTCTCCATATCGCTACTATTCTTCAGAGCGACAAAGATCTTGCACGTAATAGGTTGAGTAATGACATAGACAGACAAACCGTGTATTTCATCAAGCAGTTTATCTCTGAAGGCTTGTTTATCTGGGCAAAAAAATTGACTAAAAGACGAATAGAGAGGGTAGGCTTCTTCAAAATCCATATATCCACATCCATACATCAAATGCTCCTGTACTGCTCTCAAACCCCGAGCTGCTTTGACCTTCTGTGTACCTTCTTTTGACGACTGAAGAATAGACTCCAGCAATAACAGAACATCGTTATTATCAAGACATTGAAGAGACATTCTAAGGTACGTTCCCTTACTTAAATTTCGCCTAACTTCTGATTGTTTCTCTTGCCAGTTTAGATTCAGAGAGCTAGCGATTTCCGCATCTAACCAAGTGTTGCCCCATGGGGGCGGGGGGTGAGGTAAAATTTTCAAACTGTCATTGTAGTGGGGGGTAAAACTTTTGTTTGAAAGATTCTCTTTTTTTGGGGGGGGGGGGTGGGTAAAATTTTCATACTCTCGATTTTTTAGAAAACCACCCCCCCCCCCCCCCCCCCCAGGACGTAATAAACGATCGGTCCCTAACAGGACGGAGGAACATGAAGTACTGAAATGACGAATTGTGTCAAAGTGCATTCCACACATCTCAACCTAGCGCGCTCACATTTCACGGGCCAAACTAAATATTTTAACATGATAAATAAGAACAATTGCCCGTTCAAAAAAATTATTTCATTACCAGTATATTCGTATACCCCCGATGATACGGTCATCTGAAATATGGCAAAAATATCTCTATCTAAGGAATAGCAAACATTGTATTCTTTACGTGGGCAACTTCAAATGAACGAATGTTCAGGTTGATATAAAATATAGTTTGGAAGCAAGCACAAGGGATGTAAAAACGATTGTGAAAACATCAACTCGAGAAAACGTTTCATTGTCTTGAACGAGAGTTTTGAAAATGTACTAATTAAAAAAGTATCTGAAGTTACTTCATATCAGATTCAGAGGCCATGCCCACACTGATATGCTGTAAAATCTCTCTGTTTTTGTCATCTCGAAAACATCATGTTTTAAAAAAGTGTTGCATTTACACTAGGTTTTTCGGCACATTGTCCACCGTCCACAAGAGAGTAGAGGCTGAAAAGGATTACAAAATGATACGTTTTCACTTCCGGGCCTATACTTTTTTTTGGTTTCGTCTGTTTTCAGTTTTTTTTTTTTTTTTAATTCCACAACGGGGGGAAATCGACAAAAGGACACTTTGTCCTCCCTTCTTACTATTTTCGAGATGACAAAAACGGAGGGAATTGAAAACATAGTTGTGTGGGCATGACATAAAAAGTGCCCGTATTGCTTTGAGAATTTTATTTGAAGTAACTTCATACACATTTATTTCTTTATTTTTGGTTTTAACGGCGGGTAAACAGACAAGAGGACACTGTGTCCTGCCTTACTAGCCTTACCTACCCAACCCATCGCCAAAGTGAGACTGAATTTAAACCAATCCCAACCAACAATTTGGGCAAAAAAATAAAATGAAACCAAAAATTAAACGTAAGATCAGCAAGAGTGTTCCGCATGCAGAAGGTTAATGCGGCAGACAAATTTGTTAGTTCGTTTGTTGTCTGCATCAAACAGGCAAGAAAAATACGTCGCCCCATTTCGTTCACAGTTCTTCAGCAGTAACCGCTGAATCTCGATCAGTGAGCGCGCTCTAGGAAACAGTGGCAGGCTTCACGTAGCTGCTTGTTGGTTACGTGGTCTTTTCAACTTGTGTCGAGTGCTGCTCAATACTCATTGGTTGCAGCACTGTGGTTGAAAGTCCTAAATATTGAGCTTGGACTAGCTCTGCTTTGGGCCTTTTCTGTAAGAAAACTAGAAAAAGTTCTGTCATGTCTTATGGCCATACATTATACACGATTTTTCCTTTTTTGATTTTATAAAAAAATACTGGAAGTCACAATTATATCAAAAAATATCAAAATGTTATTTTGACAATTGATAACAGTGAAGATACAATAACTGCTTTAATACCCGAAACTAACGCATAATAAATTCTTCGTATTGGGAAAGTGAATTTCATATTTGAGACCAGTTTTTTCTATAATCCCTTTCAGAGAAAGAGCTAAAGTTCCACGAGGAAAATCGATAAAAAAGAGTAAAGATTGGATTAAAGAAAAGAAGGAGAGAAGAAGACGGCAGGGAAGGTAAGGGAAATCTTTGTTACTAAAATGATGAGGTGATGTTAAGGGCAGTTTGGAACATAGATGGCCTTTATTTAGCACATTGAAGTAGTTTCATTTGTGCTCTGTTACATGAAAAAGTGCCCTTCATTTTGGCCAATTCGAATATACTTATTCGTTTTGGAACGAAAAGATGAACTTCAATTAGTTTTTCTTAATTCTAGGGAAAAGAGGCCAGACTCCAAGTACACGGGACGAAAAAGAAAATCCACCTTTTGATTGGGACGCAAGCAAGGAATTCGCTTACCATTAATTCAGGCGAGGGAAATTAAGCCAGTAGTGAATGCGTGTGTTACGGTAATCTACTGGGAAATAAATGGTCATTTACCGTTCTGTGGATGAATATGGTCACATTTGACGTGAAAATAATCCTTTCACGTGTACTAATGAAAAGACAATCTTTATAATGATAAAGAGATGGGAACTTGTTATAACTGAACGTAAACGAGAAGGACGAAGATTGTTTGGCAAAAGCTGTGTTTGGAAAACTTCAAAATACAATTATGATTACTTGCTAGGCCTTACCATTGAGAACCAAGTTTCAGGCGACATTGAACGAGTGGCACCCCGTCTGAAATTTATCTTACCATGGAACATTGCGTTGCAAGTAACACAAAGAGGAAAATGTTCAGATACTTTCCACAACGGTATGAGACTCAATAAACATGTCTCAATTCGTCAGTGGTTCTGCTTCCTTGTTCATATCCATATGTTTTAGAAACCCCCAGTTGTTGGTGGTTCTGCCAGGCCAACAAGGTCTAACAATCCTGGTTGCTTTCTTCATCCCTACCCCTTACCCCCACCCTGACCTACCAGGCCACCACCACTCGGTTCAAGCACCTTCCCGCCTTCTACCTTGGTGCCTGGAGGCTCCAGTTGGAAGAACTCCCCCCACCCCCTCCCCCCAAAAGTCAAACATTGTGGTTGCAGACAGGTTTGCCAAGGTCTGGCTTTAGGAAAAGAAAACTCTACTTTATTTTTATCTGATTGGTTGTCTTCTCATCCATTTCCCGAGGCCAGTTGGCCTGTTGTTGCGTTTAACTTTTTGTGGGACCAAGCGAATTTTGAACCGAGTTTAGAACTGCAAGACCGTACTCCACGCCGTTTTCACCGTGTCATCGTGTAGGAAGGGTATTAAAGAAAGGCTTGAAAGAACGTGAATCATCCGTGTGGTTCAACGGCTACGTTGAAACGGTACTGCATCGTAAGCAACTACAGCGAACTCGGCCAGCGTATTTCGGGTTTAGAGATCCTGATCCTAACTTTGAATCCTCTGTGTGATCCAACAAAGCCGTCTGCGCGCTTGTGTTTTTAGGACCACTCTTGTCAAATATCCACCGTATTCCACCATAAAAATTCTAGAACGAGAAACCGCAATGTATGTGCCCATAGCGATACGAGAATTTGACTTACAGGGGTTTCCACAAACTGAAATAAGTTTCCCGAAGGAAAAGCTTTGCCTCTTGCTCATTCTTTTTTGAACTGCATCTCGGCAATAGGGACGAACAACAACAACAACAATCTTTATTTGTACTCTTGCCTTATGTGAAGTTCATTGCAATAAAATTAGAGTACTGGCCGCCTGGAATAACCGCTAGGGGCTCGCGGAGCCAGGCAGCCAGTTGATATCGGGACGAGGTTACCCATCTACAGAATGAGATAGCTAAAAGGTAATAAACTGTGGCTGTGAGTATAAAGGGTACTGCAAAAAGCCTGTGATACCCCTTTGATGTATGGTAGAGCTGCGGTGGTCGGTATTGTAGAAGCAAGTTCTCTTCAGGCTGTTTGTTTCTTGGTTTTGGTGATGTTTTTCATAAATAAATATGGATATCCGATGGAAACAATAACCAATAATTTATGCATCAGTCCATACCAGCAGGGCCTCTCCCCCCACGCCCGGTCTGGGTATTGATGAGCTATTTTTCCTCACTGTACGTCCCAGGAGCCGGGCATTTGTCCACCCCAGAACCGGGTTGGCTCAGTCAAATGAGACATAATTAAAGAAGCATAAAAGTTAATTGCATATTGATAATTTAAATATTTTGCAATTGTCGGGTCCTTCATGGAATTTTCGTGGCGTTTTATCTGGCAAAACACTGGTCGCTTTAACACATCTTCAATGTCCTGATCTTGAAAATTTTTTATCGCCAACACTCGATGTTCTCTATTTGCTCGGATTAAGTTGTGTGGCGAGATGCACTCTTCACACCAAAACCCACAGCATTGGAAACCAAGTAGAAACAGTTGGCGCAATAATATATTGCGATTGTCGTATACTTTATGGAATTCGTTGGTAAATTTGAATCTTGTTCTAACATATGGAAATTGAAACTTTTTCTGTTTGATTTTACAGACATGTCCACTTTCGAAAAGCACTTTGTTTTTGATCCTGTTATTTCCATTTCAAAGGGGAAATGCATTAAATAGTAATTGTTAGGCACATGAGCAAGCTTGCGTTCTTGTTCCCTAAACCCCACCTAGGTAAGCTCACTCGCACACAACCAATTAATTACACCCTCCTGAAACTGTGCAATAGTGATATTATTTAGTCTTACTATGATTCAAAGTGCAATTCATAGGAGGCACCGTGGTCGAGTGGTAAGGGCCTCAGACTTGGAATAAGGAAGTCCCTGGAGTTGTTTCTCGGTAATCCCGGGTTCAACTCCTTGGCTTTGTTTGTAAATAGCCGGCTGGTCTGCCTCCTGCCAGCTCGGATTCGAAAGCATGTTATGTTCTATTTGAAATAATTATTTGTTTCTTCCTGTTTTGTTTCATTACCCCTAAAAAGCCCCAGGATTATTATTATTATTATTATTATTATTATTATTATTATTATTATTGAACGAGTGAGCATTGTTTAGCTCGGAAAATGGTGAGATTTAATATATATCAAGAAGCTGTTTCCAGCTTATACTCGGGCCATATTTGACTGTGTGGTGCGTAAAGCCTACAATCTTTTAACAGTGATAACATCCAGCATCGACAATTCCCCTAAATAGATAGCCTGCGAGCAAGCTCTCTTGGGGGTGGATTCTCTTTCCCCCTCCCGCCCCCCACCCCCAAGAGAGCTTGCTGGCAGGCTACCAAATAGATAGATACAGAGATATAGTGAGGCAATAAGTAACCACCAGATAGAATTGCATTTCTTGCAGTCAGAATGAAATACAGGGGAAAACGACATTTGTCATACGAATGCTTTTTATAATCCCCGGGCTTTAATCCTTACGTTTTCACCTTTTGTTTAGAGACAGAAACCATTTGTACAGTCCTTATATGTATGTGACGCCGGGTCAATGACGGATCGTAATTTTCGGTATGATCTAGACCCGGGGGGTACTCCCTTATGTGACCTTAACGTGGACGTGCAGCCCGATAGGGTATGGTTTTCAGGGTGTTTTGTCTCGAACGGGGTATCACTTTCTGTCCTAAACAGGGTATCCCTACATGACCTAATGGCTTATACAGATTATGATTGCCAATGCTTTAAAATACAGTAAGAAACTAGTGTATTCTTATTTCATTCTAGTCTTAAACAGGGTGTGATTTTGGGTTAAATGTCTTAGAAAGGGCCTGAAAATTTTGAATTCTGTGTTAAACGGGATAGGGAAATCGGAGAATTGTGTCTTAAACAGGGTCAGGGATTAAAACGCCCGGGCCGGGCCGCACCTCCCTACCCAAGCATCTGTTGTGTACCCCCCCCCCCCCCCGGATGTAGAGTTACGTTACGCATCACGCGTACGTTTATATCCTTGTACGTTTTTCAATGTTTCGCTGTTTATATTTTTAAATGAAATGCAGGGGAGAGCATTTGTTATTCACCTTTCATTTGAAGTCAGGCGCGTAGCTAAGGTTTTGATAGGGGTGTTCGTTGAGCCCCAAATCTTGCTGAGCGCCGGAGGTGCTCTTACTAGGGGGGTCCGGGGGCATGCTCCCCCGGAAAGTTTTGAAAATCTAGGTTTCCAGAAACCTCATTTCCTACATTTTGAGACCCATTTTAGGCAAATCACAACTTTGTTTTGCAGCAGCTTCTTAAGCTATATACATCATTTCGACGGCATAATTGTTTCAACTTAAACAAGAAAGTTCAATGTACATTCCGCGCCCTGTCAAGTTCTGATAGCTATTCGATCTGCTGATAGTCATACACCAAGCTGGTAAACTGCATCATTCTCGGGTGTAGGCCTTCGAACAAATTGACTATCTCGTCAAGATTGACAGGCATATCATATTTGATATGCATTAGAGCCAGGGCGGACAGCTTACTCTCTCCCATGGTACACCTCATGTAGTTGTTCAACCTCCACATTGCGGTTATGGAACGTTCACATTCACAAGTGAATGTTCTCAGGCGAACTTGTACGTAATTGGCGTGAAACTCAACAAGGCTTGAACTATTAAGTTTGAAGTGAGTCGCATTCAGAGAACAAAACGTATCGCAAAGCATGCTTTTCTATTGTTTTTTAGGGCGGATGCGGTTTTACGGCAAAAATGAAACCTCATTAAAATTAATCTCCAAGGGTTCCTGACAATTTTTATTTTTACTGGGGATAAGACATAAGGCCTAAAGAACGGGTTTATTTCTCTATTTTTCTTTGGTTGATGTATTTCGATCACAGAAACCTTAGTTAAAAGTTTTCCTTCCGCCATTATTGATCTTCAAAGGGGGTTCGTTCGAACCCCTCGAACCCCCCCTCCTACGCGCCTGTGAAGACAGAAACCGTTTCTACATTGATTGTCTTTCTATAGTAAACGTGAGACATCTTTATCTATCTTGGCCCGCGAGGTCATAGACTGATTTAGTTGCCAAATTTTCGGTTAAACAAAACTAACCTTGAGGCACTCAGGTTAGCCTAAAAAACACTTAGGTTAGCTTAAATAGCTCCCCGGTTAAATTAACGGTTAGCAGTTAATGTTGGGGTTGTTCATGCCTCGCTAGCCCGCATGCCTCGCATGTTTTGTTCATGCCTTGCACGTCTGGCTCGCATATTGTAAACACTCCTAACGGCCCGAAAACAAAGAACGCGACCGAGAATTTAAAGAATTTGATAACACGACAGCCGAGTACAAAAAACGAGACCGAGAACAATAACTCGTGGCCCGCAGTCTTATCTCTCGGCCGATCGCGACCGCAAAAAGAAAAAAGAATTTGATAATGCTACCAAAACCTTAACTCGGTCCGCCTTACGGCCCGAGTAAAAAAGAATTGTATGAATATCTTTCCCGGGGGGGGGGGGGGGGGTACTTCCTTATAAGAGGCTAATGGGGATGTGCCGCTGGATGGGGTCGCATTTTCACGACTGAATTGACTATAATGGGGTTGCATTTTCAATAGAGTTACCAGAATGGGGTCGCACATTTTCGGATTTTTGGGGTAAGAAAATTCTATTAGGTAGGGATTCAAAATGGTCTCGGCTAAAAAGGTCAGAAAGTTGTCGTTAATTAAATGTAACAATCACCTCGCATTACATTTCGTTCTTGAAACCACAACTTCAATAAACCAGTTACACAATAGCGCAAAACCACCGGTCCAGAACAAAGTAAATGCATAAATAGAAAGTGACTTAGTTGGGATCGCGAAAATTACATTTTCCCAAAAGTGACTAAGATGGGGTCTATAACTGGCCACAAAAAAGACTATAATGGGGCAGGGGCTCTGAGAGGCCAGTGGCACATACCCAGCAAAACTGAACCCAAGTACCGCCCCCCCCCCCCCCCCCGGGATATCTTGGCTTTTTTTTGGACTGAAGGGTAAACTTGGATTACAGCATTTGACATTCCAGACTTTACCGCCCTTTAATATTTGCTTACTTGTTTTTCAATTATTCATAAACTACATGGGTAATTTAATATAAAAAGCAATTAATATTCGATTGGTCATTTCGTGCTTGGTTAATTCTGCTAGACTGAGAACACGATTAGGAGCACTTCATAATGAAATTTAGCAATCAAGTTCAAAGAAGTCCAAAAAATGTTTCATTCCCACTCCAAACTGACCATGATCAAACATAATTACACATCACACACATTTAAAAAAAAAACGTTACCATTTATTTACACCTCACTTCATGGTATATTACAAATCTGCTTGCAAGTAAATATTAATTTACTTCTGTCACAAGGCATTTTGTATCTTGTAATGTTAATTTCATTACACTGACATGCTAAAAACATACAAAAGAGTGAATCAGTTGACAATATTTTTGTAGAACATTTTTATTTAAATTACTAGCTTCACCCTACAATGTGCTAATTTTCTTAAGCCAACCGTTTGACAGGATTCAGCTGCTTAAACAGTAATATAAGAGACAATAAATTTAAGGAATAATCTTGGCCTTTTGAGCCCTCAAAAACATTCCATTACCAAAATCCATGTTACAAGCAAAAACATTACTGTTCAGTAATACAGTATTAATATTTAATATAGATATAGTCGAATGCAAGAAGTGTTATAACAATCTTAGTTTTGAAAACCCCACAACACATAGGCTCGATTACCAGCCGCTGTTCGGGAAAATGAGCCCGAAAGCCGGACCCGAGGGAGCGGCGGAAATCGAGCCTACACAACACATTCATTTACAAAGTCTTTGTTGCCCAAGAAAAACAATCAAAAACAAAAGACATCACTTGAGATGTAACCTGCTACTGCCAGCCTCTAGAAAACGATACAAATATAATTATTTCTCCAAATAAACTTCTTACAAAAATTCAGAAATTTCTGAATCAAATGAGTGAGTATTTTATCGATATTGATATCATAGGTGAGATATCAAATGAGCTCAAATATCTGGATTCGGTGGTTCGAGAAGTCAGACACAACTATCCTTCCATCACTAAGATTTGCTGTAGACGTTGGATAATCAAACTCTCCTTTCCCACTGCCTTTTGTTCCAAACTGTGTTAAAAAATTTCCAGTCAGCTCGAACACCTGAACCCTGTGATTCTCTGAATCACAAACCATCAGATGTCCATCTCTGTTAACCGACAAGTATTTAGGACGATTGAACTCACCCTCCTTGTTCCCCTTCTTACCGAATTTAAACACAAAATTTCCCTCCAGATCAAACACTTTGATACAGTGTTCACCCTCGTCTGAGACTATAAAATACTGTTCCGTCTGGATACAGTGAAGGGGATGGGACAAAAAGCCTTGTCCCCGAAATTTACGTTTGAACTGCCCACGAGGGGAAAATATCTTAATTGATTTGTTACCTTTATCAGCAACAATAATATCACCGTTACTGGTGACAGAAAAACCATCAGGATTCTGAAGCTGGTGATCAAGGCTTCCTTTGTCACCAAACTTAGTAAGAAACTCACCATTGCCACTGAACACCTGGACCCTGTTGTTGCCACGGTCCGCCACCATAATGTTACCATTACTATCAAAAGCTATCCCTGTAGGGAGGTTAAATTCACCCAGATTACATCCCCGTCTGCCAAACGATCTTAAGTGGGTACCGTCACTACTGAATACCGATACCCTGTGGATAATAAACTCAGTTACTGCTATTTCATTTCTATTATTCACTGCCACTCCACATGGCGTAGCAAGCTCTCCAAAAGACTGCCCGCATTCTCCAAATCTGAACCGCCTGGTTTGGGTCTTAACATCAAAAGAACTGCCACGGACATGTTTTCCTTTAAACCCACTAACTGCTTTACTCTTTTCTTTTCCTTCTGCACCTGATTGCTGCGTCTTAATTTTCTTAAAAACAGTTTTTACAGAACCTACCCTCTTAGTGTTTAACATGCTAAGTAGTTCGTTATTTTCAGTAAAATTAAACCGAGGGATGCGTTCAACGTCACTTTTACCTTGGGCTTCTTGTTCGTGAAGGATCGTGTCAAATGTTTCATTAAATCCCAGGATTTCAGCGCTGGAACTTCGTCTCAAAAGATGTCTGGTTTCCTCGATGGCTGATTCAATTATCTGAAGTTGATTTTCAGCTTCGTCTTTTCTCAACGCGAAACACTCGAGCGATTCTTTCGCTTGGTTATCAACTGCGCCAAAAATGTCCTGCTTCCTCGCTTCAATGATTGCCATCATCTGATCTGCAGTCGCCTGCACTTTGCTTTTTACGTCAGCTACTTGAACCTGAACATCAATGCTGCTTTGGTCGAGCTCGCTGATTTCATTTCTCTTTTCCTCTGCTTTCTTGTTAAGCGATTTAATCAGAGACTCCATTGTTAGCCTGTGTTCATTTGCTCCATCTTCGAGAATCACTTTGACGTGACCTTCGTGGAGTGTTACAACACAAGCGTTGCAAATGGCAACTTTACAGTTCTTGCAAAAGTACTTTAGCGCTTCGTTTTCGTGGCGTTTAATCTGGCAAAACGCTGGTCGCTTTAGAACGTCTTCAATGTCCTGATCTTGAAAGTCTTTTATCGCCAACACTCGATGTTCTTTATTAGCTCGGATTATATTATGTCCCCCGATACAGTTTTCACACCAGAAGAAGCAACACTGGAAACAGTAGAAACAGTTGGTGCTTCTCTTGTCGCAGTTTCCACATTTCGCGCCAGTTGTGTTGCACTCTCTAATGGCCAACACATCCAGGAGACTGTTTATTCTGAAGTTGGTGGGAAATTCGCTGGGATTTCCACTTCCTGGGATCCTAATTTCCTTGCGACATTCTGGACATGATATGACATCTCGACGTGGACTTGTTCGACGAATCCCGTTCAGACATTTAAGACAGAAGCTGTGCAAGCAAGGTAGCTGTTTTGGCTCGGTAAAGGGGCACATACACACAGAACAGGATACTTCATCATGAAGATTATCGAGCAAAGTCTTAATATCCATAATGAAGGACACGAAGCGAATGTTTGGAATTCAAAATGATGCAGTTGAGAGATCGATGAAGTTTTGTCTGCTGACGGGATGTTATTTCTTATCAGACTAGTAATACCGGTATTGACCAATCACAGAGCGGTGATTGCAATGTTTTGACGTTACATCGTATTAATGGTTTCAAAAATATCCTGATTTTCTAGGAATTGTTTATGCGACCAAGAGAGCATGACCTTTTAAGAAGCTGTCAAGATGTTTTCTCATCAGACTGCCTTAGGGCAATGTTTGAGAGATTTACTCATTTTCTGCGTCTGTTTTCCTTTACACTCGCGAGGTTTTATCCTTGAAAGTTGGCTTTCTTTCTGCTCCAGCAGGGGCGTAAATAAAACTTTAAGTCAACCGAGGAAAGGTTTAAATTTCCAATATCACGCTGTCGAAACACGGAATGAAATCGAGCATGATGAAATGCAAATGACCTCTCGTTTGACACAAACGTTTATGACCACGAAAGGATCATTCAACTAACTCGTAGCCTATGAACAAAATCTTCCGGTGGGGAGTTGGGTGAAAAGAAAAGCCTCTCTCCGGCCGGCCTTCCTTCTCGACCCCTCCGTGTAGGAAAACCATTACAAAACCGTGCATTGAATTGGCTTTCCAGGGCATGCATATAACGGAAGGCTTATTACGCGGGATGCCCTGAGGGGGCATACCGTGTCTAAAAACGGGTCGATTTCTTTTTTTTTTCTTCCTCGTAGCTACAAATCGGTACATTAATTTATTCATTAAACTCACCCCTCTCCTACTCGGGGTGTATTGTTCTGATTGTCTTCAACAGAAGCAGGCCAATCAAAATCCATTCTTGTCGCTTACATCGCGAGGGAGGGGACCCACTCACCCCTACTTGTGTGACGTCAACGCATCATTTGATCTATTTATTAAAAACAGATTAAATTTGGCTCCATATTGTTAACATGTTGTGGACTCAAGTGTGCCATTTTCAAACGGAAATTTCACCATTTTGAAGCGGCAAATCGAAAGAATAACTTCTAAGAAGCATTCGACATTTAAAACGGTGGAAATTGGTGAGTTCCTGGCGAAGGAATCGTGCTTTGTTTGACAGTCTTAGACCACGACGCGAGACTGAAAAGAGGTCATTGAGAAGCTTACGTTATCGCAATGGAATTCCCGCAATTTCCCTTGAAACCCTGAGTAGCGTTACACAAGGGAAACAACGTAACGCGATCGTCGTGACTCAAACTATTCCATTAGCAAGGATAGTTTTATCAATCGGCGAAGCATACAGTTGGAATAAATGAATCAGCCCCAGCATCTCGCGTAATGCCAGTATAGCAGGCATCTTGTTTTTTTTCTTCCTCGTAGCTACAAATCGGTACATTAATTTATTCATTAAACTCACCCCTCTCCTACTCGGGGTGTATTGTTCTGATTGTCTTCAACAGAAGCAGGCCAATCAAAATCCATTCTTGTCGCTTACATCGCGAGGGAGGGGACCTACTCACCCCTACCTGTGTGACGTCAACGCATTATTTGATCTATTTATTAAAAACAGATTAATTAAATTTGGCGCCATATTGTTAACATGATCTGGACTCAAGTGTGCCGTTTTCAAACGGAAATTTCACCATTTTGAAGCGGCAAATCGAAAGAATAACTTCTAAGAAGCACCCAACATTTAAAACGGTGGAAATTGGTAAATTCCTGGCGAAGGAATCGAGCTTTGTTTGACAGTCTTAGACCACGACGCGAGACTGAAAAGAGGTCATTGAGAAGCTTACGTTATCGCAATGGAATTCCCGCAATTTCCCTTGAAACCCTGAGTAGCGTAACACAAGAAAAAAAGGTAACGCGATCGTCGTGACTCAAACTATTCCATTAGCAAGGATAGTTTTATCAATCGGCGAAGCATACAGTTGGAATAAATGAATCAGCCCCAGCATCTCGCGTAATGCCAGCATAGCAGGCATCTTGTTTCATGGTAAGTGAAATAGATTATTTGTTCTATTGTTTATTGCTGATTAGATCATTTACGGTACAAGATCCGTCGCAGCTCCTATACGGTTTTTGGAAAAAGATTGAAAATTTCTGGTTTATGCTCTCAGGAAAGTATGTAGAATTCACCTTGAAAGATGTTTTTGTCGGTAGACAAGTTGGAGAATCTGACCAGTTAGTAAACTATCTGTTTATTCTTGCTAAACTTCATATTTGGAATTGTCGTAAACGTAGAGTACCCCCAAATTCAATGCTGGATGTGAAATACAGAACGGAAATGTATCTTGCCTCTAACAATAATAAGGTAAAACAATTTCAGGCTAAATGGCAATTTTAAATCATTGTTAGAGATATTTGGTATAATTAATTAATTAATTAATTAATTTAATTAATTAGTTAATTAATTAGTTTCAAGTAATGGAGGTGTTATTGGGACTTATTGGCGACCTGTTATAAATTGCAGTGTACTTATCGCTATAAATGGAAATAAAATGTGAAAAAAACGTATTCAAAGCACAAACCGCCGCAAAAAGGTGAAGTCATTCCAAATATCGCATTTTCCATTATTTTGGACGTGTGTTTTTGATGCAAAGAACCGGAGGAGTTGTTCCGTCTTTTAAACAGGAAGACGCGCTATAAAAGGAGCGGTACCTTAAGTACCTTCGACTCATTTGTCAATCAACCGTTGTCGCATACAGACCTCTATACAATACTCCTGAAATAAAAGTTAGCTTTGAAGCAATCTGTCTGTTGTGCTTTATTTGCAGAAGTTTGAATTTTCGTTTTTACTTGTTCTAAAGATACAAACCTCAACATAATCTTCCATGGTGACTAACAATGTCGGCGATAATCGCCGACATTGTTAGTCACCATGGAAGATTATGTTGAGGTTTGTATCTTTAGAACACACGGAAAATTTTTGAAGGTTTATGGCGCTAATTTTGAATTTCGAGATACTGTACGCTTACCGTCGCGCAACCGGTTCTAGTAAAACCTTTTTGTCTCCTCTAATAATACTGAATACAGATGACCATAAAAGTTAAGAAGGGTGATGTTGAAATGCTAAAGGCATTCCTGAACAAGTGTGTTGGGGAAATTGTGGCTTCAAAGCGCCGAAGAAATGTCGAGAGAGCGGGAAGACAAGAGCCGGGTCAACAAGTACAACCGCCGTCTGCAGATGTTCCGCCGCAAATGCTCTTAGATGATACTCCGGTTTCGTCAAACGGTAAGGTTTAATCATTTGGAACAATATTTTTACTTAAATGACCTTCTCGCTACATCTAATTTGAATACAATATGAATACAAGCGCTCTAATCTGCTCATTATATTACGCTATTGACATGCAAATGAAGCGCCATTTTTTTATGCTCGAATAAACAACGAGTGTCGCAAATCCTCTACGTTCGTAATAACGATCTTGACAAAATAACAATTCAAGTAATTGTGACAAAACGTCTGCATTCTAAGTAATACACAAGATTTGCCAAAGAATATCAGACAATCACACCAGTCAGCGGATTACAGCAACATCAAGACCGCTTCCATGCCTGGTCCAAATAAACTTATTGCGTGACTCGCAGTATTAAACGGGTAGTACAAGCGAGAAATTTCGGTCCAAAATGATACCCTTCTTTCCCAACTAACTCTATATAGCAAACCTTTTTCTACTGAAAATCCATATTTATTTCCCTATATATCGGTGAGCTTTTCTTTAATACCAGCAAACCTGAGATTCAGCGGGAAGAGGAAAACACTGTAATTTTGGCGGGAAGAACCTCAACGAAGAACGTTGAGGTGTCGAAAAAAGTTTCCTACAAAACGTACCTCCTGCAGTTTCATTTTGTGGGCGTGGTTGAGACTCACTCCTCTAAAACGTTTCGACGCAACCAATTCATTCAGTTGCCATATAAAAAGTATATCTAAACAAACCATTAGTGTTTTTTTGTGACAAGCCAAAAGATGAAAAAAAACGCTAAACTCTGAATTTGGCAAAACCACAGCGCTAAGATGTTTAGAGATTCTTGATGTTTCGCAAACTTGGATCCAGGATCAGTAAAATACTTGACTGACGGCACGACTGATGAAACTGAAAAAGTTGGATATAGGCCTGGAAGTAAAAATGCATCATTCTGTAATCATTCCAGCCTCTAGTCTCTTGTGGACGGTAGACAATGTGCCGAAAAACCTAGTGTAAATCCAACACTTTTTTTAATAACATGATGTTTTCGAATCCTCTGAATCTTTTATGGAGTAACTTTAGATATTTTTTTGAAATTTTTTTTTACAAATTCTACAACGGCGGGGAAATCGAGAAGAGGACACTTTGTCTTGCCTTACCATTTTCGAGATGACAAAACCGGAGGGAATTGAAAACATGGTAGTGTGGGCAAGGCATAAAAAGTAAGTAAACGTGTAAAAGCAAGATATTAATAACGTACTATGCGAAAATATGCTTCACCGGCGAGGATTCTAAGCCCGGTCTCCTGCATTCAAGGCAGACGTGATAACCACTACACTACAGGCGATAAAAAAAGCGGTGAGGGTAAAAGGCGGAAAGAGTTTGCGGAATGGTATGTGGAATGGCGTGCGGAATGGCATAATTATGCGAAATACGATTTACGCGGGAAATAAATTAACTGAAGAGCGCGTCATGTTTTCGCGCCAATTTTATAAGAGCAGCAGCTTTTTTGATGCTGCGGACTCTTGCTAAATATTAACAACAATTCGAGGATTTGATCGTCTGATTGTTGATTTGGAAGAAGTGAGGGTAAAGAAAGCGATGAAAACTGTTTATAGTTTTCGCATTCAAGGAACTATGAGTAAATCCGTAGTAAATTAAATTTCATGTTCACTTTACTCCATGCGACTTCGGTTGACAAAAATAACTTGGCAGCGTGAAGTCTTCTCAGGACAAAGATTGATCCTTTACCGAGGGCAAATAATAAACATTTTTTTCTTTTTTTTTTTAACCCTCGGTGAAAGATCAATTCTCATACCCTGTATGCTCGATGATTCATTTATCATGAGCGGGAAAATGAACAACAATTTGACTAAAATGGATTTGTGATAAGAATAGTTTCACAACCTTTCACACAACCAGTGTCGATAATTAGACACCATACTTGTCATCTGCTTTTTTGCTCTAGGGCTTTTTCGCTTTTAAATCTCATTTTAGGTTGGGACGTCTGGTACTGAAAGACCTTAATTAAAGACGGATATGTTTAGTTCGATAACGCGTAACTGAACTATAGCTACCTGAATCGCCGTATTAAATAGCTAGGTAGCTAGCTCATGCGATCAGCAGCTCAACAGTGACTTGCGTACGTATTCGTCGCTCGACGAAAATGTAAGGTGAGAAAAAGTAGAACATATTTTTCCCATGAGTTGTACAAATTATAACCGTCAAAGAGTCTGATAAAATGACCGAGTTTAAATTTAAAATTTCTCACATAATAGTTTTGGCCTTGGACTGATGTTACTTCTCCAGTCTGGTGTTGCTTTTTGTCTAGGCTACTCGCTGCCACGTTCTTTCTGTCAACTAAAAATTTAATTTATTCTTAGTTCCTTGAATGCGAAACTTCATCGATTTCTTTACTCTCACTTCCTAACCAGCGATCAGACATGTTCTATCCCAGGCGTATATTTTCTAATCATCGATCTGTTGTTTGGTTGTTTACAGTCAACCCAGGTCACGCGTGAACAGTATTTCCAAGAGTGAAATGAACATTCGAATTTCTCTTTGTAATGTCCGACGTGTGAATGAAATGTTGGACATTTCTCTGGAAAAACTGAAAAAAAAGATTCAAAATTCTTGGGAAACAATTGTTATATTTGAAATATTCAATTTTGCAATGTAAAGAAAAATTCATAGCTTTATACCGTCAATAAGCTAGGGAAATTTATACGGGAACTCTGAAATCTCGTTGGCGATTTTCAAAACTGACATGTAAATTTCAAAATTCCGTTCAAATTTCAAAAATATCGTTCACGCGTGACCTGGGTTGACTGTTATAGTCCGCAACATCGAAAAACTGCTGCTCTTATAAAATTGGCGCGAAAACAGGATGCGCTCTTCCGTTAATTTATTCCCCGCGTAAATCGTATTTCGCATAATTATGCCATTCCGCACGCCATTCCACATACCATTCCGCAAACTCTTTCCGCCTTTTACCCTCACCGAAAAAAAAAAGTGCCTGTATTGCTTTGGGAATTTCGTTTGAAGGAACTTCAAACACAATCAGTTTATTCAATTTTTGGTTTTATTTTACAAATTCGCTAATGGCGTGTAAACAGAGAAGAGGACATATTTCAGACCAGTTTTGTCTATCATCCCTTTCAGAGAAAGAGCAAAAGTTCCACGAGGAAAATCGCTAAAAAAGAGTTAAGATTGGATTAAAGAAAAGAAGGAGAGAAGAAGACGAAAGGAAAAGTAAGGGAAATCTTTGTTAAAGTGATGAAGTGATGTTAAGGGCAGTTTGGAACACAGAAGAAAATTATTTGGCTCACTGAAGTATTTTTTTTCAAAATCTCAGAAACTGCTGAAGTAAAGAAAGGGTAACAAAAGCTTTGAATAACTTTAAAAGAGTAGTTTTCAATAGAGTGTTGTTAAACCAAAACCAAAAAAATTACTCTGACCAATCGAAACAGACGTAAACAGCGCAATGAGCCAATTAGAAATTCGAAACAAATACCTGTAATTAACTGGTGCCAAGCGCGGGAAAATACGTGAGAGAAATCACGATTTGTTTTGGTTCTGTTTCGTTGGTTAAGAAAGTGGTGCGAGTTTTGCCAACCAATCACTGAGCGCAATAAAGCAAAACTTGAACAAAGCAAACGCGAAATTACTTTTTGACACTCGGTTGAAAACCGCCTACTAGAGGAGCAACTTGCGGATTTCAATCTTTGGCAATCTTGGGAAGCCAAAAGTTATCTCTATAAATCCCAGCTCGGGTTTCTGCCAACTAAATATTGCCTTAGGGAGCCTTGGCAATATTTAGTTAGAAGTCGTCGGCTAAGTGTCAGACATCTTCTGTATAGGCATCCTTCGGAGGCTTGGACAAAATGTTGGTATTCTTCTCACACATGTTCATGATCATTTTAAAATACCTAGCGTCATTTGTGTCCAGTTACATGAAAAGCTGTCCTTCATCTTTGCCAATTGGAATAGAGTTATTCTTCTGACCTCGTTTTCGTGAACGAATATCAGTTTGATGAGATAAACTTCAATTATTTTTTCTTATTCCAGGGAAGTGAGGCCAGACTCCAAGTACACGGGACGAAAATGAAAATCTACCTTTTGAATGGGACGCGACCAGGGAATTTGCCGTACCATAATAAATTCAAGCCAGGAAAATTAAACCAGCAGCGAAACATGCGTTACGGTAATCTGCAGGGGATTGAATGGTCATTTACTGTTCTGTGGATGTGCATGGTCACATTTGACGTGAAAATAATCCTTTCACGTGGACTAACGAATAGACAATCTTAATTATGACAAATAGATGGAAACATGCTGTTCCTGGCTCTTAATAATCCTACCAAATGGTGTTGGGAAAGTAAGAAAGAAGGACGAAAATTGTTCGGCAAAAGCTGTGTCACGTAATCTTCAAAATAGAGTGATGATATAGTTTGCGAGCCAAGTTGAAGGCGAGATTAAACGTGTATGTAACGTGTAACGCTACCTCTGAAATTATCTTACCATAGTAACTGAACTGCGTTGCAGATAACATGAAAAGTAGTATATTCATCTGTTTTTCAAGACATTGTGAGACTGAGTAAATGTCTCAATTCCCGGGTGACTCTTCTTTCCTTGTTCGCTCCCTCACTTTTCATCGCTCTTATGTTTTGGTGACCCTAGTTGTTGGCGTGGCTACAAGGTTGAGACCGATACAACGTAGAATTACGTTTTAGAGTGTACTATATTTCGGCTGCTTCTCTTACCATTTGTATTTGTCAAGCCGATCAGATCAACAATTGATCCAAGTGAACGTATGCCAGCAGGATTAACGCCACGGTTGTTCCTTAGACGTTACTCACAAGATTGAGGTCCGTCACTGCACCCAATCTTAGTTCGGTACCTTAACTCCACCCTCCCCTCCCCCTACCCCCATCTTGGTCTATGCACCTTTCCTACTGAATCAGGTTGGGTAGGCAAACGCGGAGCAGGTTAAGGTGCTAACATTTTCAAGAAGTTTCAAAACATCACTCGTACCAATTTACGATGCTATGCTAATTTTATGTTAAAGGAGGTTTGATGTGTGGAAACATAAGTTTGCTACTCGTTAGCGTTTGTGAACAATAGTTTGCAAACTTTAACTTGCTCTTAAGTCCTGGTCAAACTGCGCATGATAGCTGATGATGGTCAAAACTATTATCTATTATCAACTATGAAGCGGGTGGTCAAACGGTTTTAAGAAACTCGAGCTGAGCCGACGATAGTTTACCGTGAGATTCTAGTGTCAAGCACTCGCCGAGTGTAAGTTAAACATGGCGTCGCATGGATGAATTTTGCGTCGCGAAAGAGGGCGGCAGCTTGCTTCTTTTTCTTTCAGTTGTTGGAAGGACTAACGGAAAATGAATCTAGAGAGCTCTGGGGGAGAAAATAGCTGACCGAATAAATAACTATCATCAACGATCCTGCGCGTGGTCAAACGGAAAACACTATCATCAACTATAACGAAGAATTTAAACACGCTCAAAATGAATGATAGTTGATGATGATCGATGACAGCGCATGATAGTTGGTGGTCTGCTATCATGAACTATCCTTGACTTTCATGCGCTGTTTGCCCAGCGTTTCCACTCGTAAAAACTCAAAACGAGTCGCGTACTCTGCGTCATATAAAGTGCCATTGTGACGTCACCATTCAGTTTGCTCTTTTTCGCGGAACAGATCAGCTGTCTTTTCGTGTGAAAGGCAAAAAGTATCGTTATGAGAGAGAAGGTGTTGTTGGAATTGATTACTGCGATTGGAGTTTTCTTTCTGCTATCACATTACACTCTTAAAGCGAAACGAGAAGGTTACATACGTTTATGGTTTCTTTTTTTTATGACTTTAGTTTTTGTCGCACTCGGAGAATCTAAGAGAAGCTTTTTTTCACATCAAAAGGTTTTAACTATTCTCAGCAAATCATGCTCGTTTTCATCACTGTATATCAAAATAAAAAGATAAAAGTATGATCAGGCTATAACGGCAAGAATTTTAGTACCGTTTAATTTTTAGAAACTTAATTTACTTTTTTTTCCCGAAAACCAAACAATTTTCGGTTGCCATGGCAGTTCCATAAGGTGTTCCTCGCGCGCTCGTGTCGCCATTACATTTTTTTCCTTTTAATTTTTGGCGCGCGCTTAGACGGTTAAATCGAACTTCGCTTACGCAAGTATTGACAAGTTTATTTAATTATCATATCTGTCTATATGGATAAATATAAACTTCAGTGATTCGTATTTGCCGCACGTTGAACAAAAATGGAACACAAAATGATACCAACACCAAATTTATGCAAGGCAACTACACAACAGTCATTCGCGCACTCGTTAAGCTAGGGAGTGGGGGGACTCAACGAATGCGAGGATCAGTCCGAAAGGTTCGAAGGGTTGAATGCGTGCACGCACCATGCCAGTCCCATTCTCCAATTCGGAAACGTCATTGACCTTGTATTCTATAAGATCGCGCATTGTACTGGCGGGAACAGACTCATGCAAAAGTATTGACTACGATCCCCATCTCAAGCTCAAAAGGGTCCCTATCTTGTAACGCGCATAGAGGCCTGGGCCTGCCTCCCTTGATAATCTTGATCTTCCAAAACGGAAGAACCGCCCCAGAGGTTAACTTGAATTTTAACTGTTGTTAGAGACAGAGTTATCGGACCTGTCACCTGGAGTTTTTCTAGGGACCGCTAAATTGGGGGAGCTTGTAAGTTCTGTTACGCATGCCCGCATTCTCCTATAGCTAATCGAGACCCGCTTCCTTTCTTTCTGAAGACTAGGGCTAAACGCTCGCCTTCACGTGTTAACACTCGCGTTGGAAAACACAAATTGGTGTGTGAATGTCGAAAGAAGAGTCTGCAAACTATGTCGGTATTAGCACTAAAATACAATAAATTAAACAAACGAACGAGCGGATTGAAGGACAAATAAATGTAGAAATGAATGAATAAACAAACAAACAACTACATAAATAAACACGATCTTTCTATGAAATGATCACGACTGAAGCCAGTAGTAATGCTTCTATGTTAAACAAATAAAGCAACTAACTATTGCAAACGTTAACAAAAGATATATCCTTGCACGTTTTGGGCATGCGTACAAAGCAAGGCAAAAAGGCTCTATGGTTTAACCTGAGTATACTCTTCCCCTTTAGAGTAACAGTATTGAACAGTGCCAAGGCCTTCTCTGCTGCTTAGTGTAAAGCCTTTAGTTAACAAAAGTAGCACTTTATACTAGCTAAAGGGTAATGAACTAGTGGCTTTGAGCTTTAAGTATAAACTAAGGGTACTACAAAGAGCCTGTGATACCCCTTTGATGTATGGTAGAGCCGCGGTGCTGTTTGTTTCTTGTTTTTGGTGCTGTTTTGCACCAATGATTATGGATTTCCAATGGAAACAAGAACTAGTGGTTTATGCATCAGTCAGTGCCAGCAGAGCCCAAACTAACCCCCTGTCTGGGTAATGATGGAGCATTTTTCCTCACTGTACGTCCCAGGAGCCGCGCCGGGCATTTGTCCACCCCAGAGCCGGTTGGGAACAGTCAAATGAGACAATTATCGAATCATAAAAGTGAATTGCATAATATTTTGATCTTGTCGGGATTTGTTGTTTAAAGTGGAATTTGTTCTAACATATAATTGAAAATTGAAACTTTTTCGGAAATAATTATGTTCCTGTTGTTTCAATTTTGAAAGGGAAATGCATTTAATAGTAAT